>NC_057798.1:408563469-408852296 GCF_018294505.1 Triticum aestivum
CCCTGTTATGCAATGGTAAAGGAAGTAATGCAGATAAGGTTCAAGATAGTGAGACATCCCTGTTGGTCTCCAAGAAAACTGATAAAAACTATATTGAAGACACTGAGACAACCCCAAAGTCATGTCTTGATGTAGTGTTCGAGTTACTGGCTACCACTGCTGGCACCAGCTCTTCGAACTCGTTGCCTGAATCAGTTCGACTTCTTGAGTCTCAACTTCAAGTTGAAAGACATCGATCAGATGTTATGCGACAGGAAGCCAAAGGACTGAGGAAGTCCCTGCAGAATTCAGATGCATACTTTCTGGTGCAACAGCAAGCGCTGGAGGACTTAAGCGCCAAACAAGAGAAAGTTAATAAGCTTGCTAAGCATCTTGCCAACATTATGGGTACCCAGGATATTGTTCTTGAGCTCTTCTGAAGTGGTTTTAGTTCTGGACTTGTTTTGCTGCAACGTTTATATGCTGCTGTGTTCCCTATATTTGCACTCGTGGCGAACTTTGATGCCCAGTGGATATAATATGTGTAGTAGCTGTGTTAGCCTAGTGTAAGTTGCTTGCTTACTTATTTCCTTGTTGTCTTGTTTATTTGTTTGCTTGTAGTCAGTGCAGTTCTTTTTCTGCGGTTTGCTAGTGGCTGCAATAACCTATTTTTTAAAACTAGGCCACAATAACCATGGGCTAATATTTATTGTAGTGACACTAGACCTACGGGTCGTAGAAACAGTGGGCCTTCAACGGGCCGTATAAACAGTGGGCCTTCTACGGGTCGTAGAAACAGTGGGCCTTTAATGGTCCATAGAAACAATGGGCCTTCTACGGGCCATAGAAACAATGGGCCTTCTATGGGCCGTATCATCAATGGGCCTTATACGCGCCATATGATCGATTGGCCAAACATGGGCCAAGCAGACCGCATTCTGGCCGTAAACGGGCTAGAGTTGGAATCATCCGTACATGGGCCGACCATAACGGGCCATCGTCAGGCCGTATTTGATGATGCTATGAAAATGGCCCAACGTATTAATGGACCACAAACGGGCCGACTGTAACCACGGGCTGAATTTGGCCCACAAGCAGAAAATGATAGTAACAGGCCGTAAGTAAACAAATGCTAGAAATGAGCCCAAGAATAAATAGGCTTTGAGAAGGCCGAAAGATAACATGGACTGGAAATGGCCCAACGGAATAACAGGCCGTTAATGGGTATAAAGTGATACACTATTCTATACGGGCCAGTTTCACCACGGGTCGTTAATGGGTGTAAAGTGATACACTGTTCATTACGGGCCAGTTTCACCACGGGCCGTTAATAGGCCAAGAGTTACATAGGGCCTCATATGGGCCGAAAGATGTCATGGGCCATACATGGGCCAGAAGTGAAAACGGGCTGGAATCATATTGGATGGCCCAGATGACGCTACTGGGCCTAATTCGAATAGGGCGTAACGGGCCTTGGGTTAGCGGGCTATAAATGGGCTATATGCGAACAGGCCGTTAATAGGCTTTCCATGGGCCGGCCCGCCACCTTTTGAACAAGTCAAACGGGCCGGCCTTTTCACAGCAATGGGCCTCTGTTGGGCCGTGCCACGTGTCAACATATCATAGGCGCCTTCTGTCCAATGAGTGGATGACATCTGTCCCAGCGATGAGTCGACATGTGTTTCCTCCAGCCAATGTTGATTTTACACGTGGAAAATCCCCATTGGTCGGGGCTGTTAACATGTTATCGGATCCAAAACCCGACCCGATAGCTTAATGGTGTTCTGTTACGGTGGATGCCATGTGTCGGTCACCCTTGACGAAAGCACTTCTGTGACGCGCGATTTATCGTCATGGAAGTGGACACTTCCGTGATGATAATTGTGGTAATGTCATGGAACACTTCTACGACAGCACATGTATGACTATCTTGATTCTGTCATAAATTTGTCATGGATGTACATGCATGACAAAAAACGTGACCTACTGTGACAAACACGTATCATCACGGAAGTGTATTTTTTTGTAGTGCTGGCGGCCGCCTGGGGTGCTGCATGGAGAGCGACAGCAGCGGCGGCGGCTTCTCCTCCGGTGATGACAGCAACGGCGGCGACAGCGCCACCTCCGGGGGAAGCGGGAGCGAAAACGACTCCGACGAGCCACCACACCACCGCGTCAAGGTGGAGGAGGATTCTGACTAAGCGTCGGCGATGCTGGAGTTGGACTCCCAGGAGCGGCGGCCTCCGGGAGGAAGTTTCTTTTGTTTCCTTTATTTCCTGCATCCGAACATCATGAGCCTCGTGGGGGCATGTAAGAACATGTGGCGCTTGCGCCTTTATTTTTAAGTTCCTAGTTTGTATTTAGATTACCGTGGCGCTCCTCGTTCAGGCTTATCCCCCTTTTCTCATGATCACTTAGTACTCTCCGTCTCCGGGACCCAGTCCCCAAGCAAGCCTCAGCCGTCGCTGGTATGCCAGGTCGCGATGCCTAAGGCAAGGCCAGGAGGTGAGGGGCTCGAGGTCCGGTGAGAGCTCCTGAGGTGCGATGCTCAAGAGGTCCCCCTTGACACGCAAGCGGCTCACGATAAAAAAGGGTTCTCGCCCATACGAGATTGCAAAAAGAATGGCAAACATTATCAGTAAGACTCACGTAGGGCGCGAAGAGGATGACTTAGCTTAAGGTGCGGAGTTAGGCGTCCGTGGCGGGATCCCTGCCTCACGAGGCGCACTTCCTTGGAGCCTGATTCCCTGCGCGCCTTTGCTCTGCGATGGGTCAATACAAGTCCCACGAGGGGTGCCTGAAAAATCAAGGCTCTTTTACGTTTCAAGTGATGTCCTCACAGCTGGACCACGCTCCTCTTCTCATATTCTCTCGCGAGGTTTGCCTTTCTTTTCTTTGCTCACCAAAGTGCTCTATGTCCTCAGGATCCGGCCTTTGAGTGATGCTGATCCGCCGCTAGTATGTCAAGTCACGATGCCTGGGACAAGGCTAGGGGGTGAGGGCCCGAGGGCCTGTAAGAGCTCCTAAGGCGCGATGCTCAAGACTCCCCTTTTAACGTGCAAGTGACTCGCGTGGAAAAGAGGCGGCTCACCTTACGAGGGTAACAAGGGAAGGTACTTTGAATGATAATATCGTAGTGTACGAGGTGATTGAACTTAGCCTTTTGCGGACCGGGTTGTCGCCTGATCAAGCCTGACCTTTCTGAAGCGACAAGGAGTTGCCTAGGCGCCATTCGGGTGCCTGTCTCTTGAAACTCCTACAAATTGATGGATCACGAGGTAAAAATGGTGATGCACGCTTGCTGATCTCCTCATGATAATTTTGTGAGGAGACAGGGCACTAAGGACCTGACGAGGTGACGTGCACGGGGCCGGCCTGTGAGCCAGAGCTCGGTCACTTAGGTTTTCAGCGCTGCAGACATCATGCCACCAGCCCCTGCTCATGGGACATTCAGGAGGAGAGCAGCTGGCGTGCGAAGCCTCAAGGGGCGAGACCTCGGGACATAATATGGTGTCGGAACACAAGGTTAATGATCATAGCATCTCATGAAAGCATAGCTGGTTCTGATATATGAGCAAAACAATGCAGCTGCAGGGTGGGCCCTAACAGCCTGAGGGTAATGCAGCTCGTGGGTGCCGTCAATTGGATAAACCAAAAGGTCGCCTAGCAATGTTGCTGCGGGAGTATCGAGGGAGTCGATGAAGCATGCCGCGGAAGCTCGCTCCTCATGAGCGGGACGGCTCCTGAGGCCCGGGGGACTCGCCAGGGGTCAGAGCCTCATGAGACGCCGGCGTGAGCTGCGCAAAACGTTGGTACGTGGCACCCATGTTGAGCAGGCCGAAGGGCATGCAGATGTAGTTGCAGGGGAAGCCCCCGCTCCGGCAGGGCGGGTGAGGGCCAGAAGAGGTCTTGAGAAGCGGCCCTATTGAGGCCCGGAATGCTAAGGCAGATGCGCAGCTCACCGCCCGCGTCGGGAGCGGCAGCCGAGTCGGTGGGGCACGCAGGGCAACACTCTTCGCACATGGCTAGCGCTTCCTGAAGCTCATCGACCGCCTTGGTGATGAATTCTTGTCCTCCTGGTGCCTCGCACCACATTCCTTGCTTATGGGGGCGCATGTCAAGGCAAGCCTACAAGTGGTACCCGAACACCTCCCTTGTTGCACTGGTCAGGTCAGACGCTCTCTAGGTGGAAGCCCCCAGGCCCGTCCCGAGGGATGCATCGCGTGCGCCATCCTATGCGGGATGAAGGGGTGCCCCGGTAGCAGGTGCAACACCTGAGGCATCGCCGGTGGGTTTCTTGGCCTCAGGATGGCTCTTGGGGAGGAGCTGCTTCTTCTTCGCGTGGTGGCCTCAGGAGGCGCGACGTCGCCTTCATTGTTAGAGTTCTCAGCCGCTGCAGCCCGGTAGGCGTGCTCGAGGGAGCACACCGCATCCTGCTCATCACAGGAGACAGTGATGACACCATTGCACCCCGACATCTTGAGGACGTTGTAGCCATGGTGGGTGGCCGCCATGAACTTGGTGAGGGGAGGGTATTGATACGTCCATTTTGCATCATGCTTTTATATCGATATTTATTGTATTATGGGCTGTTATTACACGTTATGTTACAATACTTATGCCTATTCTCTCTTATTTTATAAGGTTTACATGAAGAGGGAGAATGCCGGCAGCTGGGATTCTGGGCTGGAAAAGGAGAAAATATTGGAGACCTATCCTGCACAGCTTCAAAAGTCCTGAAACTCCACGAAAGTCATTTTTGGAATTAATAATAAATATTGAGCGGAAGAAGTACCAGAGGGGGCCCACACCCTGCCCATGAGGGTGGGGGCATGCCCTACCCCCCCCCCCCCCCCCCCCCCCCGGTGTGCCCCCTGCCTCGTGGGCCCCCTGGCAGCCCTTCGGTGGCCATCTTCTGCTATATGAAGGCTTGTACCCTGGAAAAAATCATAAGCAAGCTTACGGGACGAAACTCCACCGCCACGAGGCGGAACCTTGGCGGAACCAATCTAGGGCTCAGGCGGAGCTGTTCTGCCGGGGAAACATCCCTCTGAAAGTACATTTAGTCCCCATGTGTGATTTTGGTAATTAAATGACAATCCTAATGGACTAATGTTTGCATTGAGTTGTACATTTTAAGGAAAGTTCCATTTCCAATGCATCAAAAATATTGGATGAACTGAAGGATGTTTGTTCCATGGTGATGCAAGAAGGAGATAGAATGGATTTGAAATGAATGCCATATACATATTGTTGTGCATGCATCAAGGCTTATGGGTTGAACCATGATGGATCAAGATCTTGAGAGAATGATTAAAGAGAAGAATTCTACATATGCTTGATGATAGGATCATTATGAGCTCATTTGTTGAGTCGGGGATTATTATGTGTTGAAGCAAGTAATTCAAGTGAACAATTCATTGTGCCTCTCAAGATACTATGTTGGAGCATGAGAACGGGAAAACGATGTCCAATATGATATTCAAGGAGAAACTTGATATGGTCATGGTGAATTGAGATATTGGTTATTATGTCTTGAAGAAATGAAGCATAGTGAAGATATCAATAGGGCCTTCAAGACATCAATATTAATCATGGAGCAAAGATAAATGTTGACCAAGATGAAGATCAAAGATTGACCTCTAAGATGGACAACACACAAGTGCATATCATGTGCCACATGAGATCTTGTGGTATGGTAAGAATTTATCAATTGTGCTTTGTGTACTAACCCATACTATGTGTTGTCTATGTTATGTGGGTTAGGTAATTCTCATGAGCTTGGTACTTATAAGAAAGCTTGGTGCTCATCAAAGTATGTCATCAAGTAATTAATGTTGATGGACAAGTAAAGATGAATGCAAAGCAAATCTTCCCACATTGTGTATGGGGAAGCTACTTGAAGACTTCTCCAATGTCTTGCCTTCAACTTGAGCCATGAAGAAACATCAATATAAAGCTCAAGTGAAAGGCTCTAGTCAAAGGTATTAGTTCCTTTGGCTTTAGATGTGAGGATCGATGACCATCGAAAAGGATATATGCTTAGGAATGAGTTTTCGGAAGCTATCTAGTATAGTTCTTTTATGATTCTTGAGTTATAGGGATCCCGCACTATTAAGAGGGGATCAAAGGGGTTAGTGATGTATTTGCTCAAGTCAACATTATCTATTTCTATTCTTCTCACATCATATTCCAACATAGGCATATTTCGCCCTATCCAATACAAATACAATATGCCTACATATCTCAAAAGAAAATCCAAAGACAACTAGGTTCCCCAAAGTATATGTATAACCATTGCATGCTTTGCACCCTCCATTATGTATTATCTCGGGTGGTTCTATATGTGAGGACCTGGAGTTTTTCCATAGCTTAAAAACGAGCCCAAGATCATCAAAATCGGAGTCCGGATGTAAAAGTTATGCATGTTTCAGTTTTGGGGTTCCTGCTGTTTTTTTTTATGGCTGGACATCCGGGACTTGGCCGGATGTCCGGGCTTCCGGGTCGCCCCGGATGTCCGGGCTTCCGGGTCGCCCCGGATGTCCGGGCTTCCGGGTCGCCCCGGATGTCCGGGATCCTCCCGGAAATCCGGCCCGCAAATTCCAGAATCTATTTTCAAATGTTGGTTGTGCCCGCCGGATGTCCGGCACTTGCCCGGATGTCTGGCCCGGCGCTGTCACTTACTCACAAACGGCTAGTTTTCTAGGCCTTCTATATATACCCCTCTACTAATCCGGTAGAGGGTTGACCACTTCATCCCAAATCGCCCCAAGAACACAAGTGGCTCCCTCTCACTTCTCCTACACCAAATCTTAGATCCCAGAGAGATTTGTGAGAGTTCTTGAGAGTTTTTCCAATCAAGTGATAGATCCACTCCCTCTCCCTCTCTTGACCAAACAAATTCGTGATTTGAGCAAGTCTTGAGCATTTCCCCTTTGTTCTTGTTACTCTTGGAGGTTGGAGACTCCTAGGCGGTAGGAGTGCTCCGGTAAGGAATCAACTTGTGATTTGTCCCCCGGAAAGTTCGTGAAGGTTTGGAGGCTGCCTCAAGGTCTACCACTAGTGGTTGAGAATTGCCTTCGTGGTGATATCTCAAGGAGAATAGGGTGAGCCTTCGTGGCATTGGTGTGCCTTCATGGTAACATCCACCTCTCTAATGGTGACTAGCTTCCCTCCAAGGAAGTGAACATCGGGATACATCCTCATCTCTGTGACTTTGGTTATCCCTAACCCTAACTCCTTACTTGTGGTTTACTTTGGTCACTTGACCGTGCATTCACTATATCTTGTTGTCCTCATTATATTGTGTTGGTTACCATATCATAGAGATCATTTAGGCCAACGCTTTATAATCCGCAATTCATACTTGCTACCATTGTTCTATCTTGTGCTGAGTGTGAATTGCTAGCTTGTAACATTCATTTCCATATCTTGTGACATAATTTGTGTAAGCTTGTATTGCTTACTTGTGGTTGTGTGTATTATTCATTTACATATCTTGTGGTATACATTGAGTAAGTTTGTGTACTTACTTGTGCTTACTCATATCCTCTTTGTTCTCATCTTGTTTATTCTAAGCTGTTGGTGCACTTAGTGAGCCTAGTATATTTAGAATTTGTGCTTGAAAAGTATCTGCTTAGTTTATTTCCGCATTAGGATATAGCCAAATCCGTAAAAGATTTTAAAACACCTATTCACCCCTCCCCCTCTAGGCGACATCGTGGTCCTTTCAATTGGTATCAGAGCCTGGTCTCTCCTTATTAGGCTTCACCGCCTAGAGAGTAACGATGTCGACTAGTGAACTAGTGCACAACAACACTTTTGATTTGGATGGCACAAATTATCACCTATGGAGAATTCACATGCTTTGTCACTTTCAGGCCATGGGTCCAAATGCTTTGCGAATTGTTCTTATAGGAATTTCTATTGCTAAGGATGGACATTCTCCATCTATTGAGGATATGTATCTTGATTGTGATACTTCTCTTGTCATTCATCAAGCTTTAACATTTGAAGTGTTTAAGGCAGTCACGACTTGCAAGTCGGCTCATGAGACTTGGACCAAACTTGAAGATATATATGGTGGGTCCAATCTTAATGAAGATAATATTCTATTTGGGGAGTTGATGGAGGAGTTCTCCACATTTTTAAATGGGTCATTTGCAATTCTGCCCCTAACTTGAACCACCTACTCAGATTTGCCCCTAATTTCAAAGCATGCTCAAATTTGCCCCTCTGCCATTAAGTCACTACTCAGAAATGCCCTTCCGTCCACTCAAATGCCTTTGACCGTCAAAGGCCCATGTGTACTGTAGCAGACAGAAAGTGCTACAGTATTGGACGAAAAGTGCTACAGTACTGTACGGAAGGGCATTTTTGAGTAGCGACTTAACGGCGAAGGGGCAAATTTGAGCATGCTTCAAAATTAGGGGCAAATATGAGTAGTGGGTTCGAGTTAGGGGCACAGATGTAAATATCCCTTTTTAAATCATGAAGAGCTCTCTATACTTCCACCTCCGATTACTTGCACACTTCAATATCTTGCACTTCACCAACATGTGGCGTGCCACAAGGTAATGACATGGTGAGTGAAGAAATATCTTGTGATGATGGTGTTAACCTCATTTGTGATGATATGCTTGATCTCCCATGTTGCCATGATAGAAATGCCTTGGTTTCCTCTAGTTGTTCTATGACTAACCATGCAGAGGAAATCAAGAAAGATGAGGAATGCTTGATTGATGAAGAACCATCTTCTTCAAAAGAATCATCATCAACCCCCTTTGTTCACATGTGCCTCATGGCAAGAGGTAATGACGAGGTATCATCTTCTCTTAGTGATAATGATGATAGTTGTAATGAGGATGGTGATGATGACTTGACTCAAAATCTCTATGAGATTGGGAAAACTCTTCATAGAGCTGAAAATAACACTTATAAAAGGTTCCAAGATGTTCTTGCTTGCTTTCAAAAACGTAATGACTTATTTCTTAACGAGCAAGCAAAAAGTGAGCAACTTGAACATGAACTTGCTAAGGCTCATCAATGTCTTAGTGACTTGAGGTCTTTAAAAGAAGAGATTGAAGTTACTCATTGTAAACTTAAAGAGGATTTTGAGCACCTTGACCTTAGCTACAAGAATGTCAAAGGAGAGCTCACCAAACTCTCTAAGTCTCATGAGGAACTTCAAGCTACTCATGCGGAGTCTCTAGTTTCTACATGCTCCTCTCATATTGATAATGATGCTTGTGCTACTAACTCTATCTTGTGTGAAGCATCGATATTGAAAGAAAATGTTGAGCTAAGGACTCAACTTGATTTGCTAACTAGCAATTATGGGAAATTGGAAGAAACTCATAAAAAGCTCTCAGGCACTCATGAGGATCTTCTAATCTCTCATGATGGGTTAAAGTTATCTCATGAGGCTATGGTCACCAAGGTAAAATCATGTGAGTCTCATGTGGATATTAGCACATCTTCTACTCGAAATGCCTTATTGCAATGTGCTAGTCCTTGCAATTCCTCCCTACATGATATTGGTACACCTCATGATGAATTGCTCACCTTGTCTTGTTGCTCTAACCATGAAGTTTCTACTTCCACTACTCCTCTTTTTTCTAGTCTTGAAACTAACCATGTGGAGGAAATTAATAATCTCAAGGCCCAAGTCACTAGTTTGAAGAAATACTTGGAAAAGTGCGATGATGGACATAGTTTTCACTCCAACAAGAAGAAATCCATGAACAAGAAAAGGGGGCAAGGCCAAGCCAAGAATGATCCCAACATTTCTTGCTTTAAATGCAAAAAGGTTGGACATCACGTGAGATATTGTCCACTAAAGAAAAGGGCTTATAAAGGGAAGCTACATGGAAAGTAGCCTCAAGCTCAATCTCAAGTTCAACCTCAAGTTGAAGAACGGGCACTATCCATGATGAACCATGTTATTACTTCCCAAGTTGAGAAAGTAAATAAGAAGAGAAGGGGGAGTACATGTTGCTATATTTGCCGTAAGAAGGGACACATAGCTTCATCATGTTCAAATGGTAACATCTCTAAGCCTCCAATTATCAATGATCATTATTCACTTAGGAAGGATATTGATGGTAATATGTTTGCCAAGTATATTGGTGCCCAAAGTGGTTTGAAAGTGGATAAGACCATTGGGTTGCCAAGCCTATTGTTACTAACTTCTTAGGACCCAACGTGGTTGGGGACCATCGAGTTCAAAATTAATCAATAGGTGTGTGGAGGGCATTGGAGGCTTGGCTAGTTCATGAAGAAAAATGATCCTCACCATTCATTATGGTTCAAACCAAGTCAAGTGAATTATCATCATATTTGTCATTCCAATGCTCCTCATGGCAGTAACTTGTATTTATATTGTCTACATTGAAAGTTACTAGCCCCATGCATGTTTAGGTTTTGTTCCTAGCATGTGTTTGTATATGTTGTGCCTCCTAATATGCTTGATTCGTGTTATCTAGCTTGTGTAGGTTGCTATGCACACCATATAGTTGTATGTGTGGTTTCGAGCCTTTATTGCTTCATTAGTTGAATCTTCCTTGGCTCTTCTGAGATATTAATGGATCATCACATTATGGGGGAGTGTTATGTTTTACACATATCACAAACCTTAAATGTGTATATATTAGGATACCACCTAGTATTGTTAGTGCAATATTATCTAGTTACTATGTGGTATGTAAAGTTCATTTGAAACTCAAATCCTCATCCATTAATTATCCTTAGTTGGGTTTCATTTGCCTCGTGTGGATAATACATGGATTATCACATTATGGGGGAGTGATATACTTTGTGCATATCACTTCTTGTGTGAACATTAACAATAGTGGTTTGCTAGTTTGCCACTTAGAATTTATGTTTGAGATTATCTTATATCTCTGTGGCATGCAATGTTTTTTAGTATGGAATTCTTGTGCGATTTTGCCCATGGTTATCTTAAAAATTGTATTTGGAAAATCATTTGAATAAAGCCATTCCAATTGTTGCTTTGCATGATGATCTATCTTATTGGAATGTTAATAGTATGCTATCCAAGCATTGTGTTTATTTCTAAACTCTCATGTTATGCTTGTGTTAGTATAGATGATCATGTACTTATTTGGTTTCTACACCGAATGACAACTCGAAACACCATTTTGTTTGAGTTCATCTTATTGGTTTGTATGGAGTTATGGTAGTTTGTTATCTCATTGTCTATAGTGTCATATATCTTCTTGAGTGAGAAATTCCCATGAGTATGTGTGCAATGCATATCTTATATGCTCATTGGTTTTCCTTGGTTCATATGTTGAACTTTCTGTGCTATCATATGTTGATTTGTCACTTTGAGTCATTTTGGACAACATGAATGACTAGTGATGTTATTGGAAGTATTAACGGTTATATGTTCATTTGTCAAATTTGTATCTCCCTGGATTTTGGTAGGCTTGTGCATGCATATTTACTATGTGTAAATTCGCATGCCTTGTTTGTTTTATTTGATCCAATATATATATATGGTAAATCCATCAAAAAATTTAATTGCTATATGTGCATGAAATTCAAATTCATATTGATATGCACATATTTAAGTGATTTTACCCTATGTTTTATAGTTATGCTAACTACTTCGGACCCAATAAGTTTGGGGACCATATTGTACTTAAATTGTTTTAGGTACATTTGAGGAGCATTGGGTGCTTGGCTTATTCATGAAGTTGGTGGCACTATGAGGAAATTAGAGCCAAGCTTGAACCATTACCTACTACATCATTCCAATGCCATCTCGGTAACAAGTATTTACTTCATGCATACATTTCTTGCATTCAACCTCATGTAGGTTGCATCATGGCATGAATTTCTTAACTCGTTCTTGTCATACTTGTTTCCTTTCTCAAAGCATCTCAACAATGATCTCTTGTTGCTAGTTGTGATGTCTTTGATGGTTGTGTGTTTGGAGTTTATTAATATACGATAAGATTATATTAAGCCATGTGTTATACTTTCAAGCAAAGATCTCATTGGTATATTTTATGTCTCCCTTTTGGGTATCTTATTCTTTCCTTTTGTAACTATTTAATGTGTACATCCTTCTTTGTGGATATATATCATCATGATTATCATCTACCTAGAATCTTGTACACATGAGAGAAGTTACATCTCTAGTTGATATCCCTATTCTTTCATGTCCACCATTTCATTCTCTTTTTACATATTTGGTGGCTCTGTGGAAGCATTTGTTGTATGAGTGCGTGTCTTACCTCTTTGCACCTTAGTGCACTCATGTTTGGTGAAGATTGTTGTCCTCATGCTTGTCTTGACAAGCCTATTATTTCCTATCTTCATCATGGGTTGTCACAAGCTTTTATTTTTAATTTGCTATTAGTGAGCTTGTGAACCCATTTGCTTGATGTGTTTGTGTCCCTCTTAACTTTGTGTGTGTGGGAAGGACATGTCTTGCACCTTGTATCTAATTTACTCAAGGCTATGTTGATGCTTAATTCTCATCCTTATACTAGTCTTCTCAAGTTCTTTGACATGACTCACACACATCATTTTGGTTGTACCTATTCTTAGGCTGCCTCATTTTCATGTTGCTCAACCATATGTTTGTTGCAAATGCTAGGCTTCTTTTCTTATCTATGCTTGCTTGCAATTGTTTTGTGTTCCTATTGATTTTGGGAGAGTCATGATCCTATTTTGTGCACTTGTATCCAAATATAAAAATTATAAATAGTGCACAAATCATGGGGAGCTTCTCTATTTTCCTTAGAACACTCCTTTACCCAAATCGTAATATTCTTTTATCCTTTTGGCTCATCGGATCTTTTGATTACTTGCTTCACTTTGTGTTATGCAAATGAGATCAATTTGTACCATGTGCTTTGCGCCATGTGCCTTGCTATTATGACTAGGCTCAAGTTGTATAATAGTGGATTCACTTGTGGATATCATGTTCTTATCAATTGCAACCTTTCTTTTTGTGTATACGAGTTTCTTTGTGGATACATATCATGATTATTATTGGCCACTTAAAAAATTTACATGAAAAAGTTCATACCTTTGTATTGGATTGCGTTCTATAGATTCCGAGCTCATTTAATTGTTCATCATTTAAATATGTGCATTTGTTTCAGTCACATTTTGTGATATGCACACATCAAGGAGGAACTCATACTATATTGGTCGGCTAGATGTTTTCTCTTCCGTTTTGGCAATTGTTGCCAATGGGGGAGAAGTTTAGAGGGTTTAGGATAAATATCTTTTGTAGTTCTTGTTGTCACTCATGCATATCTACCCTTGTTATATATTCTTATTGCATGGATGAGTATTGCAATGACATTCAAAGTTCATTCACACATGCATATATTGTGGGCGAGTTTGCTCTATATACTATGGGTGTACTATCATCAAATGCTTGTGTAGTGTCTTGATGATAATACAACCATCCCAAGTATATAATTTATCCTCGGATAAATTGCATGCTTGTTTAAAAAGCACTATATAAACCCTCTTGTTGAGATTGTCATCAATTACCAAAATGGGGGAGATTGAAAGTACATGTAGTCCCCATTTGTGGTTTTGGTAATTAAATGACAATCCTAATGGACTAATGTTTGCATTGAGTTGTACATTTGAAGGAAAGTTCCATTTCCAATGCATGAAGAATATTGGATGAACTGAAGGATGTTTGTTCCATGGTGATGCAAGAAGGAGATAGAATGGATTCGAAATGAATGCCATATACATATTGTTGTACATGCATCAAGGCTTATGGGTTGAACCATGATGGATCAAGATCTTGAGAGAATGATTAAAGAGAATAATTCTACATATGCTTGATGATAGGATCATTATGAGCTCATTTGTTGAGTCGGGGATTATTATGTGTTGAAGCAAGTAATTCAAGTGAACAATTCATTGTGCCTCTCAAGATACTATGTTGGAGCATGAGAATGGGCAAATGATGTCCAATATGATATTCAAGGAGAAACTTGATATGGTCATGGTGAATTGAGATATTGATTATTATGTCTTGAAGAAATGAAGCATAGTGAAGATATCAATAGGGCCTTCAAGACATCAATATTAATCTTGGAGCAAAGATAAATGTTGACCAAGATGAAGATCAAAGATTGACCTCTAAGATGGACAACACACAAGCGCATATCATGTGCCACATGAGATCTTGTGGTATGGTAAGAATTTATCAATTGCGCTTTGTGTACTAACCCATACTATGTGTTGTCTATGTTATGTGGGTTAGGTAATTCTCATGAGCTTGGTGCTTATAAGAAATCTTGGTGCTCATCAAATTATGTCATCAAGTAATTAATGTTGATGGACAAGTAAATATGAATGCAAAGCAAATCTTCCCACATTGTGTATGGGGGAGCTACTTGAAGACTTCTCCAATGTCTTGCCTTCAACTTGAGCCATGAAGAAACATCAATATAAAGCTCAAGTGAAAGGCTCTAGTCAAAGGTATTAGTTCCTTTGGCTTTAGATGCGAGGATCGATGACCATCGAAAAGGATATATGCTTAGGAATGAGTTTTCGGAAGCTATCTAGTATAGTTCTTTTATGATTCTTGAGTTATAGGGATCCCGCACTATTAAGAGGGGATCAAAGGGGTTAGTGATGGATTTTCTCAAGTCAACATCATCTATTTCTATTCTTCTCACATCATATTCCAACATAGGCATATTTCGCTCCTATCCAATACAAATACAATATGCCTACATATCTCAAAAGAAAATCCAAAGCCAACTAGGTTCCCCAAAGTATATGTATAACCATTGCATGATTTGCACCCTCCATTATGGCTTATCTTGGTTGATTCTATATCTGAGGACCTGGAGTTTTTCCATAGCTTCAAAACGAGCCCAAGATCATCAAAATCGGAGTCCGCATGTAAAAGTTATGCATGTTTCAGTTTTGGGGTTCCTGCTATTTTTTTTATGGCCGGACAGCTTCCGGGTCGCCCCGGATGTCCGGGATCCTCCCGGAAATCCGGCCCGCAAATTCCAGAACCTATTTTCAAATGTTGTCTGTGCCCGCCAGATGTGTGGCACTTGCCCGGATGCCCGGCCCGGCGCTGTCACTTACTCACAAACGGCTAGTTTTCTAGGCCTTTTATATATACCCCTCTACTAATCCGGTAGAGGGTTGACCACTTCATCCCAAATCGCCCCAAGAACACAAGTGGCTCCCTCTCACTTCTCCTACACCAAATCTTAGATCCCAGAGAGATTTGTGAGAGTTCTTGAGAGTTCTTCCAATCAAGTGATAGATCCACTCCCTCTCCCTCTCTTGACCAAACGAATTCGTGATTTAAGCAAGTCTTGAGCATTTCCCCTTTGTTCTTGTTACTCTTGGAGGTTGGAGACTCCTAGGCGATAGGAGTTCTCCGGTGAGGAATCAACTTGTGATTTCACCCCCGGAAAGTTTGTGAAGGTTTGGAGGCCGCCTCAAGGTCTACCACTAGTGGTTGAGAATCGCCTTCGTGGTGATATCTCAAGGAGAATACGGTGAGCCTTCGTGGCGTTGGTGTGCCTTCGTGGTAACATCCATCTCTTTAACGGTGACTAGCTTCCCTCCAAGGAAGCAAACATCGGGATACATCCTCCTCTTCATGACTTTGGTTATCCCTAACCCTAACTCCTTAATTGTGGTTTACTTTGGTCACTTGACCGTGCATTCACTATATCTTGTTGTCCTCATTATATTATGTTGGTTACCATATCGTAGAGATCATTTAGGCCAACGCTTTATAGTCCGCAATTCATACTTGCTACCATTGTTCTATCTTGTGCTGAGTGTGAATTGCTAGCTTGTAACATTCATTTCCATATCTTGTGACATAATTTGTGTAAGCTTGTATTGCTTACTTGTGGTTGTGTGTATTATTCATTTACATATCTTGTGATATACATTGAGTAAGTTTGTGTACTAACTTGTGCTTACTCATATCCTCGTTGTTCTCATCTTGTTTATCCTAAGTTGTTGGTGCACTTAGTGAGCCTAGTATATTTAGGATTTGTGCTTGAAAAGTATCCGCTTAATTTATTTCCGCATTAGGATATAGCCAAATCCGTAAAAGATTTTAAAACGCCTCTTCACCCCCCCTCTAGGCGACATCGTGGTCCTTTCACCCTCCGAGAGGGGGAAATCATGACCATCGTCATCACCAATGATCCTCTCATCGGGAGGGGGTCAATCTCCATCAACATATTCACCAGCACCATCTCCTCTCAAACCCTAGTTCATCTCTTGTATCCAATCTTTGTACCAAAACCTCAGATTGGTACCTGTGGGTTGCTAGTAGTGTTGATTACTCCTTGTAATTCATGCTAGTTGGTTTATTTGGTGGAAGATCATTTGTTCAGATCCTTAATGCATATTAATAGTCCTCTTATCATGACCATGAATATGCTTTGTGAGTAGTTACGTTTGTTCCTGAGGAATGGGTGAAGTCTTGCTATAAGTAGTCATGTGAATTTGGTATTCGTTCGATATTTTGATGAGATGTATGCTGTCTCTCCTCTAGTGGTGTTATGTGAACGTCGACTACATGACACATCACCATTATTTGGGCCTAGAGGAAGGCATTGGGAAGTAATAAGTAGATGATGGGTTGCTAGAGTGACAGAAGCTTAAACCCTAGTTTATATGTTACTTCGTAAGGGGCTGATTTGGATCCATATGTTCCATGCTATGGTTAGGTTTACCTTAATACTTATGTTGTAGTTGTGGATGCTTGCAATAGGGGTTAATCATAAGTGGGATGCTTGTCCAAGAAAGGGCAGTACCCAAGCACCGTTCCTCCCACATATCAAATTATCAAAGTAACGAACGTGAATCATATGAGCGTGATGAAAACTAGCTTGACGATAATTCCCATGTGTCCTCGGGAGCGCTTTTCTCTATATAAGAACTTGCCCAGGCTTGTCCTTTGCTACAAAAAGGATTGGGCCACCTTGCTGCACCTTATTTACTTTCATTGCTTGTTACCCGTTACAAATTACATTATCACAAAACTATCTGTTACCGCTAATTTCAGTGCTTGCAGAGTATACCTTACTGAAAACCGCTTGTCATTTCCTTCTGCTTGTCGTTGGGTTTGACACTCTTACTTATCGAAAGTACTACCATAGATCCCCTACACTTGTGGGTCATCAAGACTCTTTTCTGGCGCCATTGCCGGGGAGTGAAGCGCCTTTGGTAAGTGGAACTTGGTAAGGAAAATTTTATATAGTGTGCTGAAATGTACTGTCACTTGTTACTATGGAACATAATCCTTTGAGGGGCTTGTTCGGGGTATCTTCACCCAACCAGTAGAGCAAAGAGTTGCTCCTCAACCTACTGAACCTACTGAAAATGTTTACTTTGAAATTCCTTTGGGTATGGTAGAGAAACTACTAGCTAATCCCTTTACAGGAGATGGAACATTGCATCCCGATTTACACCTAATCTATGTGGATGAAGTTTGTGGATTATTTAAGCTTGCAGGTATGCCCAATGATGTTGTCAAGAAGAAGGTCTTCCCTTTATCTTTGAAGGGAGATGCATTGACATGGTTTAGGCTATGTGATGATATGGGATCATGAAACTACAAACGACTGAAATTGGAATTTCATCAAAAGTTTTATCCTATGCATCTTGTTCATCGTGTTCGTAATTACATATATAATATTTGGCCTCACGAAGGAGAAAGCATTGCTCAAGCTTGGGGAGGCTTAAGTCAATGTTATATTCATGCCCCAATCAAGATCTCTCAAGAGAAATGATTATTCAAAAAATTTGTGCTCGGCTTTCTCTCAACAATCGCTCCATGCTCGATACTTCTTGGTTGGGTCTTTTATGATGAAGACTATTGAATTCAAATGGGATTTATTGGAAAGAATTAAACACAACTCTGAAGATTGGGATCTCGACGAAGGTAAGGAATCAGGTATGATACCTAAGTTTGATTGTGTTAAATCTTTTATGGATACCAATGTTTTCCGTGAATTTAGCACTAAATATGGACTTGACTCTGAGATAGTAGCTTCTTTCTGTGGATCATTTGCTACTCATGTTGACCTCCCTAAGGAGAAGTGGTTTAAATATAATCGTCCGGCTGAAGTAAAAGTAGTTGCACCTATTACAGTTGAAGAAAAGACTATCACTTATAATGATCCTATTGTTCCTGCTACTTATATTGAGAAACCACCTTTCCCTGTTAGGATAAAGGATCGTGCTAAAGCTTCAATTGTGGTTCGTAAGAGTAATACTAGAACATATACACCTCCTGAGCAAATAAAAGTTGAACCTAGTATTGCTATGGTTAAAGATCTCTTGGCTGATAATATTGATGGGCATGTTATTTATTTTTGTGATGCAACTGCTAGAATTGCTAGACCCGATGCTAAGAAACATAGACTTGTTGTAGGCATGCCTGTTATTTCTGTTAAAATAGGAGATCATTGTTATCATGGATTATGTGATATGGGTGCTAGTGCTAGTGCAATACCTCATTCCTTATACAAAGAAATTATGCATGATATTGCACCTGTTGAGATAGAAGAAATAGATGCTACAATTAAGCTTGCCAATAGAGATACTATTTCACCAATTGGGGTTGTTAGAGATGTTGAAGTCTTGTGTGGGAAAGTTAAATATCCTGCTGATTTTCTTGTTCCTGGTTCCCCACAAGATGACTTGTGTCCCATTATATTTGGTAGACCCTTCTTGAATACTGTTAATGCTAAGATAGATTGTGAAAAGGATGTTGTTACTATTGGTTTGGGGGATATGTCTCATGAGTTTAATTTTGCTAAATTTTGTAGACAACCTCATGATAAAGAATTGCCTAGTAAGGATGAAGTTATTGGTCTTGCTTTTATTGCTGTGCGTCCTCATGATCCTTTAGAACAATATTTGCTAGACCATGAAAATGATATGTTTCTGAATGAAAGAGGGGAGATATATGAAGTATTGCCCATTGTGTCCCTAAGAAGGGAGGTATTACTATCGTTACTAATGATGAAGATGAATTGATCCCGCAAAGAATTATTACAGGTTATAGGATGGTAATTGATTTCTGCAAATTAAATAAAGCTACTAAAAAGATCATTACCCTTTACCTTTTATTGATCAAATGCTAGAAAGATTATCCAAACATACACATTTCTGCTTTCTAGATGGTTACTCTGGTTTCTCTCAAATACCTGTGTCAGCAGAGGATCAAGAAAACACTAAGGGAGTCCTGGATAAGGGGGTATCCGGACAGCCAGACTGTGTACGACGTCCAGACTATTGAAGCATGAAGATACAAGACTCAAGACTTCGGCCCGTGTCCAGATGGGACTTTCCTTGGCGTGGAAGGCAAGCTTGGCGATCCGGATATTATGTTTCCTTCCTTGTAACCGACTCCATGTAAACCCTAGTCCTCTCCGATGTCTATATAAACCGGAGAGGTTGGTCCTTAGAAGGCCGATCACGATTACAATCATATTATCATAGGCTAGCTCTTAGGGTTTAGCCTCTACGATCTCGTGGTAGATCTACTCTTGTACTACCCATATCATCAATATTGATCAAGCAGGAAGTAGGGTTTTACCTCCATCGAGAGGGCCCGAACCTGGGTAAACATCTCCCTTGCTTCTTGTTACCATCAGCCTTGACGCACAAATCGGGACCCCCTACCCGAGATCCGCCGGTTTTGACACCGACATTGGTGCTTTCATTGAGAGTTCCTCTGTGTCGTCACTGTCAGGCTCGATGGCTCCCTCAATCATCATCAATGACGCTGTCCAGGGTGAAACTTTCCTCCCTGGACAGATCTTCATGCTCGGCGGCTTCGCACTGCGGGCCAATTCGCTTGGCCACCTGGAGCAGATTGATAGCTATGCCCCTGGCCACCAGGTCAGGTTCGGAAACTTGAACTACACATCGGATATTCGCGGGGACTTGATCTTCGACGGATTCAGGCCAACGCCAGGAGCCGAACAGTCACGATGAGCACGGCTTAGACCTGCTGTCAGACGATGCTCGGGATATCACCCCGGCAGAAGCCTCAGATCTAAATCCGAGGCAGGTTGCGTTGCCTAAGATCGGAGGGCTGGACCCCGCCCCGTAGGTCGTACCCTCATCGGCGATGGAGCCGAACACAGGCCTCACTTCTGAGGGAGCCTGTGACTCTGGACCCCTGGATTCATATCCGGATGTAGGTTCCAGTCCGCGCGTCCCCGAGCCCGCCAATCCTAGTTGGGCCCCGGTGATGGAGTTCACCGCGGCGGACGTCTTTCAGCACTCGCCCTTTGGCGACATGCTGGACTTATTGAAGTCTCTCTCTTTGTCAGGAGACTCTGGACCGAACTATGTCCGGCTTGAGTGGGAAGCAGACAATGATGGAATTCGCTGCCCACCCACCACCCACTTCATTGCCACGATCGACGATTTAACCGACGTGCTTGACTTCGACTCTGAAGACATCGATGGTATGGACGACGATGTAGGAGAATTACAGGAGCCACCGCTCACAGGGCGGTGGACGGCCACCTCCTCATACAATATATATATGGTGGACACTCCAAAGGAAACCAATGGCGATGAGGCAATGGAGGGTAACCCCTCAGGGAGAAAAGCAAACCATGGGCATCGTCAGCGCCGCTCCGAGCCCTGCCACGGCAACACCGGCCCCAGAGACGAAAGCAATCCAGATGGTGCCGAAGAGGAATACAGTCCTAATCAGCCTACCTTCAAGCTGGCCGGACCGGTCACGATGGGATACTTAAAGAAGGACCACTATACAACCTCTTCCGACGACGAGGTAAGCCTCGGCAATGACGAATTCGGCGTACCTGAAGATCCAGTAGAACAAGTTCGCTTCAAGCGAAGGCTCATGGCCACGGCAAGGAGCCTGCAAAAGAGGCAAGAGTAGCTTAAAGCTGACCAAGACTTGCTAACGGATAGGTGGACCAAGGTACTGGCCACTGAAAGGCACAAACTCAACAGCCCCAATAAAGAGCATATACGGCACAACTGGCTACCTCAACCCAAGCAGGAGAACCCAAGGCGCACACCCCGATGCCCTCACATCATTACGGTCCAAGACAGTAAGAAGGATACGCGAGGAGACACCCTCAAGCCTCGGCACAATAGCAACAAACGTCAAGTCAAGGAAACTGGTGCCAGGTCCAGTAAATACAAGTCCGGTCAACAGACAAAGAGCAGCTCAAGCCTATCCGACCCAAGCCACATGCTCGATCAACCATGCGAAATTCATGGTACTCCTAGAAGGACGGCAAATCATACCAATAGAGAATGCAGGATCCTCAAAACAAAGCGGTTGGTCGCACGCCGGAAGCAATAAGGGAAGGCGCCTCATCAAGACCCCCCTCCCCAGAACATGACAGTACGGTCGATCGCCCAGGATCACATAAACCACAGCAAATCAATTGCAGTACCTCTAGACCTAGTAGTCCGGGGGCTCCATAACACGCAAAGCCCAAAAGGGTATGAAGCCACGAATAACATCTCCTAAAAGATGTAAGGTGCAAAGGCCAAGTTCTATTGGCCCACCCTCTAACGGTTGTCTTCGGATCACCCAAAAAATGCTACGCCAAAGAATAAATCTCCGGCACCTTCCCACCATACGACCGTTTACCGTATGCCAACGGGATAAACCACGTCGACTAGATCCCACGTGGTAAATTACTCAGGCCAACCATCCGAACACCCATTACGGAGTTCGCACTACCTCACGGTATAACGCCTGGGCACACCGGGGCCCGATTAGGGACCCTGGGACCAACAACAAGAGGACGCCCAGCTGCCTCCAAGCATTTTGCATTTACAAACTAACGATTGACACAGAACAGGATTGGCGGCATGGAATTAGCCCGGACACACAATGGCAGGAACATGCAGGTGGAAGGCAGTCTGGATTCATTCTTGATCCACTCGCAACCCCCTCTAGTCCGGCCATCACAGGTTCCACCAAACAACACCTCTTTTCATACATGATACTCATATGCATAGACATATCCTCCTACTACAATGCGTGGACTTCGAAAATACTCACCAGCCGTCGCGTATCGTCGACGCCCCTTTGCCGAAAATGACAGCCACGCTTCGCGTTCGCCTGGTTATACCAGGGGCTTCACAGTACGGCAATAAAGTCCGACCATCTTTTCGGTCGCTCGGCACCCCGAACTTATAGCACTATATGCATCTGCTCCGAATCATGTCTTGGGTCATTGGTTGGTTTGCCCGGCTCCCATGTTTTGGTACCTTACGTTTCGTTCTATCGGCTAAGGTAGCACTGGGAGAACTACTGCGATTGTGTCCCGGTTCAGCCGGACGAGCACCTCAGTAGAGAAAGCCGAAAACCGACCGTCATGATGAAGCGAGATCCGGTCCGCTGTTCGAGAGGTTATAAAATCCTTAAAGATTTATTCCGCACAACGCCATTATAAATGCTGAGTGCGACGGATTGGTCTTCTGATCAGGCGCCAATAGAGCCCCCAGTTCGGCCTTCCGAACACTAGGGGCTGCGCCGACCATACTCGAGT
This sequence comes from Triticum aestivum, assembly GCF_018294505.1. NCBI lineage: Eukaryota > Viridiplantae > Streptophyta > Magnoliopsida > Poales > Poaceae > Triticum > Triticum aestivum. The sequence continues at coordinate 408,586,011 of NC_057798.1, forward strand.
TCCTATGGCTAAGTGAGAGTAATAAAGCCTTATAGTCCGATTGCCTGGTTCGCGGAAAGATACATCTCCTCAAAAGGACCCAACTATGGGATAAAGAGCGTTCAGATATATCCCGAACACCCCAGTATTCTTTTTACAAGGGGGTAGAAGCCGACGACTGGCCAACTCTCAGGATTTGCATACAATAAACAGCCGCACAGGAAGAACATATGTTCAAACAAAACAGGCAATATATAATAAACATGCCATTATCCCACATTACAACGAGCGGCACAAATGCCCTCAGGGAAATATAATGTCTTTAGCACACTTGTCTGCCTCAAGGCGAGCCCCTTTCATTACACCTTCATAGTACAGCTCGGGCTTGCGGTGCTCCTTACCCTCCAGCGGCCCCTCAGTCATCAGCTTCTCCGTGTCAAGCCTCCCCCAATGCACTTTTGCATGGGCAAACGCCATGCGCGCGCCTTCTATACAGACTGAGCGCTTGATAGCATCAAGCCAAGGACAGACGCCCACAATCCGCTTGACGAGTCCGAAGTAACTGCTTGGAATCAGCTCCGGGGGCCACAACCGGACAACTAAGTCCTTCATGGCTAGTTCGGCCGCCTGGTGCAGTTCGACCAGCTGTTTTAGCTGATCGATAAATGGCACCGGATAGTTCGGCGCTAGATACTGCGACCAGAAATCCCTCTCCGCGGTCTTCTTCTCCTCGGTGCGGTAGAATTGGGCGGCATATGATATGCTGCAAGGAAGATCCGCAAAAGCCCCTGGAAAAATAAGAATTCAGCTTGCCGCTTAGGATTCTTCACATTCTCACATATAAAGAGCTAAGAATACAGAAGGCCTTACCAGCCGCAACTTTCTGGGCCTCCTGAATGTCTCACACAGCACCTCAGGCTTTTTCCTGAGCACCTTCCACAGCCTCGAGAGCTTGGGCGAGTTCGGACTCTTTCCCTTTTAGACCCTGCTCCAAGCCCTCACTTTTGTTCGCAGCTTCCTGGAGCTCTCGCTCAGCCGCGATAACCCTGGCCTCGTGTTTTTCACGAAGCGCCTGTTCGGCCTCAGCCTTCTTGTTGGCATCAGCCAAAGCTTTCTTTAGTGCCTCGTATTCGGCACCCGCTCCTAGGGCACACAATACAAATATTTTTCATTATGCACAACTATTCGTTCGTGCCAACTTCAAGACAGATGTTTTCAACATACCTTGCTTTTCTTCCAATTGCTTCTTCACACGATCGAGTTCCTCCTCGGCCCGTGTAAGGCTCTGCTTCAGTTCGGACAATTCCGCATTATAAGCGGCCGTCCTCTCTGCAGATGCCTGTTTTCACACAAAAGGACATACGTCATTCACATAGGCTCCTGCGAGAGCAGGGGATTTGATTCCCTGCCCGGCTTTGTCTCCTCCACCGGACAGTGCATCAGGGGCTACTACTCATATTATGACAATTCCTCAAAGGTTTCCTAGGAAATACCTCAAAAGCCTTTATAAGGCCAAGGCAGGACTCGTTTAGCCCGCTCTCGGTGGACTGAATCTTCTCGACCACCGCACCCATGAGGGACCGATGCTCATCGACAATAGACGCGTTCTTCAACGCTGTCGATAGACCACCAGGCAGCTCTACTCGAACAGAGGATGCCAGCGGGGTAGGCAGGCCCCTCACCATCGGGGGTGGCTGCTCGCTCGATCCCAGAACCTTAGAGGTCCCGGGGGCCGTATCCATCCCCGCGTGTCCGGCACCAGGGATATGTCCTCCCTGGTCCGGGTCTTGTCGAGATGACACCTCAGTGTCGCCCCCAGACTTTGGGGAAGGGGCTTGCGGAGGCGTCTCGCTTGCCAAGGTGTCTGAGCCCAGTGAATCCTCCGACGAGGACCGGCCGGCGCAGGACCTTGCCGGACTGTGCAATATGCAGGCAACAGTCAAAACTACTATACCCAAAAACAATCTCGGACGCATATGCGTGTTTGGATACTTACGACTTCTCCAGGGGCTGGGCCCTGGGATCCCACTCCGGGCTGCTATCGGCAGCCGTGGGGGATGCCCCTGGGAGGGAATTTTTCCCCCTCTTGGGCGATCCGGCCTCCAGAGATGTGGAGGCCGTCCTCTTCCTCCCGCCATCAGAGTGAGGCTCATCCTCCTCTGCTTCCTCCCCTTCGTCCTCGGACGAAGGATCATCGCTGGAGTCTTCGGATTTGGCGTCCGAAGCCTCGTGACGGCGAAGGCCACCCCGGGTCTTCTTGACCTTCTTAGAGGCCTCTTTCTTTGGCGCCTTGTAAGGCACGGGGACCAGCATCTTTGTCAGAAGAGGTCCGGCCGGTTCCTCCGGCAGTGGGGCTGGACAATGTATCCGCTCCACCTTCTTTATCCATCCCTGAGGTCACGATGAAACACGATTAAGGTGTCTTCCTCATGACATGCCAGCTGAAGCATGAATAGACAGAGCGTGGTTGTGACTTACCGAGCTTGGAGAATGGGATGATTGGTACCCACGGTCCTCGGCGGGGCCTGACCACGATTTGCCGGACTTAAAGAGCACCTTCCAGATATCCTTGTGGGAGGAATCATAAAGCTCCCGAAGGGTTTGGTGCTCGGCTGGATCGAACTCCCACAGAGTACAAGCCCGGCGCTAACAGGGGAGAACCAGGCGAACTAGCATCACCTGGACTACGTCAACGAGTTTGATGTCCCTATCGACCACACCCTGAATGCGCGTCTGGAGCAGTAACAGTTCATCGGATGAGCACCAGTTTGGGCCCTTCTCGGGCTAGGACGTGAGCTGCGGTGGAGCTCCGGATCTAAACTCAGGAGCTGCCGCCCACTTTTTGCCACGTGGTCCGGTGATATAGAACCACTGCTGCTGCCACTCCTTGATGGAGTCGTTGAAAGTGCCTTTCAGCCAAACAGCCTTGGGCTTCTTGCTTACCATGGCGCCGCCGCACTCGGCGTGTTCGCCACTCACCACCTTGGGCTTCACATTGAAGATCTTCAGCCATAGGCCGAAGTGAGGTGGGATCCGAAGAAAAGCCTCGCACACGACGATGAACATCGAGATATTGAGGAAGGAGTTGGGGGAAAGATCATGAAAATCGATCCCATAGTAATACATGACTCTGCGAATGAACGGGTGAAGGGGAAACCTGAGCCCACGGGCGAAATGAGGAAGGAACACGACTCTCTTGTGAGATTCCGGAGTGGGGACGACCTGTCCCGCCGGTGGAAGATGGTGGCCAATCTTCTGGGCCAGATACCCGGCTCCCCGGAGCTTCTTGATGTGCTTCTCTTGGACAGTTGAGGCCATCCATCTGCCTCCTACTCCGGATCCGGACATCTTTGGAAAACCTCTCTTCGATGGAGAAGAAGAGTGCTTGGGCATTAGGGCTCGAACAGAGGGGAATGAGCTAGCGGGAGGAGAAGGCATGGGTAAAAGAGAAAGAAACCTTACCTCTTTATAAAGGCGGTTAAAGATTTTTGTGCCTCCCCACTTGCCTGGTGGAACCCATCTGCCTCCCACTCGCCGCTATTAGTGGCACGGTTAGATTACCCATACCCGTATTGATGAGAATCCCGTGATAAGGCGACACGATCTCTGCTTTGACAAGACGTGTCAAAGAAACCGCCTCGCAATATGCGCTATAGCTGGTTGTGGGAAAACGGTTCGAATAATGATCTGACCGTAATAACATGTCACGTCATCAGAAAAGGTTGTCAGCAGATTGCATTTGTGAAATATCATTCTCTCTATAGCGGTGTGTAAAGATCATCTTGTGAATACGGACACGATCTACGTGTTCGCTAACTACTTTGGAGTATTCGGAGAAGGAACCTGCCTTGCAATGCCGAAGACAATACTGCGTGCTGGACTCATCATCATTGAAGCCTGGTTCAGGGGCTACGGAGGGAGTCCTGGATAAGGGGGTATCCGAACAGCCGGACTGTGTACAACGTCCGGACTATTGAAGCGTGAAGATACAAGACTCAAGACTTCGGCCCGTGTCCGGATGGGACTTTCCTTGGCGTGGAAGGCAAGCTTGGCGATCCGGATATTATGTTTCCTTCCTTGTAACCGACTCCATGTAAACCCTAGTCCTCTCCGGTGTCTATATAAACCGGAGAGGTTGGTCCTTAGAAGGCCGATCACGATTACATTCATACCATCATAGGCTAGCTCTTAGGGTTTAGCCTCTAAGATCTCGTGGTAGATCTACTCTTGTAATACCCATATCATCAATATTAATCAAGCAGGAAGTAGGGTTTTACCTCCATCGAGAGGGCCCGAACCTGGGTAAACATCTATGTCCCTTGCTTCCTGTTACCATCAGCCTTGACGCACAGATCGGGACCCCCTACCCAAGATCCGCCGGTTTTGACACCGACAAAGACCACTTTTACTTGCCCTTTTGGTACTTTTGCTTATAGACGTATGCCTTTTGGTTTATGTAATGCACCTGCTACCTTTCAAAGATGCATGATGGCTATATTCTCTGACTTTTCTGAAAAGATTTGTGAGGTATTCATGGATGATTTTCCATTTATGGATCTTCTTTTGATGATTGCTTGAGCAACCTTGAATGAGTCTTGCAGAGATGCGAAGATACTATCCTTGTCTTGAATTGGGAGAATTGCCACTTTATGGTTAATGAAGGCATTGTCTTTGCCACACCCAATATGCGATACTATCCTAAAGAGTCTCGAAGGTCCCACCAAGGATAGAACCGCATATTGAAACGCTTTTGCAAGGTGGATATCATTACATCAACATTACATAATAGATGGGGATACATACATAAGGCATACAATGCCACACGAATACAACATTACAATACATGAGAGCATCATCCGTCTATGGATGAATCACAAACGGAAACTCAAACGACATCCACCCTGCTAGCCCAGGCTGCCGACCTGGAACCTATCCCCTGATCGAAGAAGCAGAAGAAGAACTCAACGCAAGAAAGCATCGCTCTTGCGTCATGATCATCGCATAACCTGTACCTGCAACTGTTGTTGTAGTAATCTATGAGCCACGAGGACTCAGCAATCCCATTACCATGGGTATCAAGACTAGCAAAGCTTAAAGGGAAAGGAAGGGGTAAAGTGGTGAGGCTGCAGCAGCGACTAAGCATGATATGGTGGCTAACATACGCAAATAAGAGCGAGAAGAGAGCAAGCAGAACGGTCATCAACTAGTAATGACCAAGAAGTGATCCTGAACTCCTACTTACGTCAAACATAACCCAGAAACCGTGTTCACTTCCCAGACTCCGCCGAGAAGAGACCATCACGGCTACACACGCGGTTGATGCATTTTAATTCGGATCTAGTGTCAAGTTATCTACAACCGGACATTAACAAATTCCCATCTGCCTATAACCGCAGGCACGGCTTTCGAAAGATTATACCCTGCAGGGGTGTCCCAACTTAGCCCATGACAAGCTCTCGCGATCAACGAAGGAATAGACCTTCTCCCAGGAAGACCCGATCAGACTCGGAATCTCAGTTTACAAGACAAACAAGACCAGCAAAGCCGCCCGAATGTGCCGACAAATCCTTATAGGAGCTGCACATATCTCGTTCTCAAGGCACAACGGATTGTCCAAACTTCCGGCAGGCCAGCCCAGAGTTGCCCCTGGTGGCCACCGGCGGCTGACAGGTTGGACCAACACTCACGACGAGCACTGGCCCGGGGGGTAAATAAAGATGACCCTCGGGCTCCGGAAACCCAAGGGAAAAAAGGGCTAGGTGAGGCAAATGGTAAAACCAAGGTTGGGCCTTGCTGGAGGAGTTTTATTCAAAGCAAATTGTCAAGGGGGCCCCATAAATCACCCGACTGCGTAAGGAACGCAAAATCCAGGAACATAACACCGGTATGACGGAAACTAGGGTGGCAAGAGTGGAACAAAACACCAGGCAAAAGGCCAAGTCTTCCACCCTTTACCAAGTATATAGATGCATTAATAATATAAGAGATATTGTGATATCCCAACCAAAATCCTGTCCACCATGGAGACATCTTCAACTTCACCTGCAACTAGCAACGCTATAAGAGGGCTGAGCAAAGCGGTAACATAGCCAAGCAACGGTTTGCATAGGAAAGGTGTCAAAGGTTAGAGGCTGACATGACAATTTGGGATGGCTTGATAAACAGGTAATAGGTAGCGCAGCATAGCGATAGAACGAAGCAACTAGCATAGCAATGATAGTAGTGAGATCCAGGGTAGCGGTCATCTTGCCTGAAATCCCGCAAGGAAGAAGAACGAGTCCATGAAGAAGATGAACGGGCGTAGTCGAACAAATCCTCACAATCGCAATGTTACCGGAACTATCAAGAAGAAGCCATACCGGAAAGAAGCAAACAACATGGTAAACAACCATCACATAGACATGGCACGATGCACAACCAAGTATGATGCATGTCCGGTTAATGAGTCATGGCATGGCAAAGTGCAACAAACAATACTACAAGTTAAGTGGAGCTCAATATGCAACGAGTTGCATATTGACGAAACACCACATCAATTATTTAGTTCGCTCTCGGTTATGTACCCAGCAATATTAAATGTTATTAAACATGGCAAGGGGTGAAGCATATGAAAACTACCTATCTAGGGAAGTTTAAATGAGGCTGGAACAACAAAACAACAATTCCGAAAGTCCCCATATGCAAATTATGGACTTGGTACTGTTCTGCCCTAAACACAATTTTAATGTTGTTAAACAGGAAAATAAAGTGCACCATGTTAAACTAGGCATTTTTCCACCCCATTTACATATAAAGTTTATTAAATTCGGAGCTACGGTTATTTAGTTATGAAATAAAGCATTTTAACATGGCATTATGCAAAATAAACACAAACAGCATTTTAAACATTTTAAACATGGATGAAAATGGCATATTATTAATCTACACAAAATTCTAAGCATTTTACATATATAAATTACTTTAATTTGATGCACGGTTAATTAGTTATTACATGCATGAGGTTCAAGGGTTTTTCTGCAAAACTGGTAAATCACAAGATAAAAGGCAAAATTCGCAGAGCCTAAAAAAAATAGACTCTGGGCCGTATCTGGACAGGAAGCCCAACAAAGGAAAAGGGCCGGGGCTGCTCACCAGGCCACTTGGGCCGGCCGGTGGAGAGGCCGCTGGCAGGCTGGAAGGGAGCTGGGCCCTCCTGGCGCGACTGGGCCGCGGCGCGGCTGCGGCTGGGGAGGCCCACGCAGGAGGCAGGGAGGCGATGATGCTCACGCGGTCAACGGGCGCGCTCCTCCGCACGACGCAGGATGGCGGCGGCGGCTTGACGCGTCTCTGACGGAGCTCCCGCGGAGGAGGGAGATGGATCCCGTCGGGGATGGACGGATCCGCACGGTGGGGGCCGGATCCCACCGGAATAGAGCGGATCGGGGCTCCGGTGAGCTCCTGTCCATGGCAACCGAGAAGAGAGAGAGAGAGATCGATGAGAGAGAGAGAGGAAAACAGAGAAGGGAGGAGAAGAGGAGAGGTTCGGGGCACTGGCCTGGAGGTCGGGGACTCGGCGACCTGGCGGCTGTGACGAGGCTCGCCGGCAACGGAGAACTCCGGCGGCGCAGATCGGGATGCTCGGGGAGGAGCCAGGCGAGCGGACGGGCGCGGGAGGCTGGGGCGCCTCGGGCGCAGGCGAGCGGGAGCCGGGGCGCAGGGACGGGAGAGCGGCGGTGCGCGCGGGCCCTAGTGCGGCCCAGATCGGGCCTGGGGCGGGCCGGGCCTGGGTTCCGTGGACCGCGGCGGCGGGGAGCGGGGCTGGAGCGATGTGGCACCTTCCGGTTGGGCGAGGGAGGCTGCACAACGGCGGCTGGCCAATGGGAGGAGGCCAAGTGGCAGGGAGGAGGTGGCCGGCGCCGGATTACGAGGAGAAGGTGGGAGGTGGCGGCGGCTGATGATTGGGCTGCGCGGAAAACAAGGTGGGAGGAAGGGGAAGGCCAAAATTGGTAGGGGAGACATCTATATATAGTAAGGGGGCTAGGGTTAGGGGGTTAGGAGGGGTTTCCGGACCCTCGGATCGCGATCGTGCGCTCCGGACAGAGAGGGGGACTAGGTGGCTGCAGGTGGGCTGTGTAGAATGCCTCGAGCTGAGAAGAGAGAGAAACAGAGCGACCCGGTGGCAGTTTCGGGGACCGAAACGTCCGACGATTAAACCGACTATATCGCGGTTATAAATATAACGGTTGGGCAGTCAAACGAACCCCAAACGCGACGAAACTTGGCAGGCGGCCTGTCTACACTATAATAAGACCGCATGACAAGTTGCATCCCATTCCGAGAACATTTTTATGCCACTTATAAAATAATATTTCGGAGGTGTCGCGGGCACGTGCGAGTGTGGTCGGGCTCAGAACGGATAACGGAGAGAACCGGCGGAACCAGAACGGATGCAAGTTTGGAAAAACATGCAGATGAAATGCAGATGAAGTGCAGATGATGACATGAGACGAGATGCATAACAAGAACAAAATGCAAAACAACAGACAAAAACCCAACCACGGAGGAAATAATAAATCACATAGCCGGAAATGGCAAGAGTCGGAGTTACGAATATGGAAAGTTGTATCCGGGGCGTTACAGTCTTGGGGCATAAAATCTCTGAAAGAGGTATTGAAGTTGATAAAGCTAAGGTTGATGCTATTGAGAAGATGTCGTGTCGACATTAAAGGTATAAGAAGTTTCCTCGGTCATGCCGGTTTTTATAGGAGGTTCATTAAGGACTTCTCTAAAATTTCTAGGCCTCTCACTAATCTATTACAAAAAGATATTCCTTTTGTCTTCGATGATGATTGTGTAGAAGCACTTGAAATACTTAAGAAAGCTTTGGTTTCTGCACCTATTGTCCAGCCACCTGATTGGAATTTACCCTTTGAAATTATGTATGATGCTAGTGATCATGTCGTAGGTATTGTTCTAGGACAAAGAGTTGATAAGAAACTAAATGTTATTCTATATGCTAGTAAAACTCTAGACAGTGCCCAGAGAAATTATGCTACTACTGAAAAAGAATTCTTAGCAGTTGTATTTGCTTGTGATAAGTTCAGACCTTATATTATTGATTCTAAAGTAACCATTCACGCTGATCATGCTGCTATTAAATATCTTATGGAAAAGAAAGATGCTAAACCTATACTTATTAGATGGGTTCTCTTGCTACAAGAATTTGATTTGCATATTGTTGATAGAAAGGGAGCTGAGAACCCCGTTGCAGACAACTTGTCTAGGTTAGAGAATGTTCTTGATGACCCACTACCTATTGATGATAGCTTTCCTGATGAACAATTAGCTGTCATAAATGCTTCTCGTACTACTCCATGGTATGCTGATTATGCTAATTACATTGTTGCTAAATTTATACCACCTAGTTTCACATACCAGCAAAAGAAAAAGGTTTTCTATGATTTAAGACATTACTTCTGGGATGACCCACACCTTTATAAAGAAGGAGTAGATGGTGTTATTAGTCGTTGTGTACCTGAGCATGAACAGGAACAGATCCTACGCAAGTGTCACTCCGAGGCATATGGAGGACACCATGCTGGAGATAGAACTGCACATAAGGTATTGCAATCTGGTTTTTATTGGCCTACTCTTTTCAAAGATGCCCGTAAGTTTGTCTTGCCTTGTGATGAATGTCAAAGAATTGGTAATATTAGTAAATGCCAAGAAATGCCTATGAATTATTCTCTTGTTATTGAACCATTTGATGTTTGGGGCTTTGATTATATGGGAGCGTTTCCCTCCTCTAATGGGTATACACATATTTTAGTTGCTGTTGATTACGCTACTAAGTGGGTAGAAGTTATTCCAACTAGTAGTGCTAATCATAACACCTCTATTAAGATGCTTAAAGAAGTTATTTTTCTGAGGTTTGGTGTCCCTAGATATTTAATGACTGATGGTGGTTCACATTTTATTCATGGTGATTTTCGTAAAATGCTATCTAAATATGATGTTAATAATATAATTGCATCTCCATATCACCCACAGTCTAGTGGTCAAGTAGAATTGAGTAACAGAGAGCTTAAATTAATTTTGCAAAAGACTGTTAATAGATCTAGAAAGAATTGGTCCAAGAAACTTGATGATGCATTATGGGCTTATAGAACTGCATATAAAAATCCTATGGGTATGTCTCCATATAAAATGGTTTATGGAAAAGCATGTCACTTACCTGTCGAACTAGAACATAAGGCATATTGGGCCATTAAAGAGCTTAATTATGATTTCAAACTTGCCAGTGAGAAGAGGTTATTTGACATTAGCTCTCTTGATGAATGGATAACTCAAGCCTATGAGAATGCCAAACTGTTTAAAGAAAAGGTTAAAAGATGGCATGAAAAAAGAATACAAAAGTGTGAGTTTAATGTAGGTGATTATGTGTTGCTTTGCAACTCTCATTTAAGATTTTTTGCAGGAAAACTCCTCTCTAAGTGGGAAGGGCCTTACGTTTTCGAGGAGGTCTATCGTTCCGGTGCCATAAAAATCAACAACTTCGAAGGCACAAATCCGAAGGTGGTGAACGATCAAAGAATCAAACATTATATCTCAGGTAATCCCATAAATGTTGGAACTAATGTTATTGAAACCGTAACCCCAGAGGAACACATAAGGGACACTTTCGAGAATGGTTCACACTCCGAAAAGGAATAGGTATGCGGTACGGTAAGTAAACAGACTCCAAAACAGTTCTAATGGCAATTTTTCTCCATTTTGTAATATTTAAGAAAATAGGAAAATAAGAAGTAGTCCGGTAAGGACACGAGGCGTCCACGAGGGTGGAGGGCGCGCCCTACCCCCTGGGCGCGCCCCCCTGCCTCGTGGGCAGCTCATGTGCTCTCCGGACTCTGTTTTCTTGCACGATACTTCTTTTGGTCGGTAAAAATTCATTATATAATCTATCGAAGGTTTTGACCATCATATCACGCAAATATCCTCTGTCTTTGTTTCGAGCTATTTTTCTGACAGATCTAGATCACCATGACGTCTCCAAGCATCCCCAAGGAAAAGTTTTTTGAGAAGGTCATCAATCCCTACCTCGCGGAGGTGCTGCATCACCCTCAAACCATTGAGATGCATGAGGGGGTGCTGCACATCCGCGATGTTGAGGGACCAAGGAGGACCGGAAGCGTGGAGACAAGGCTCGAAGCAATGGAACAACAAGTTTTCAAGTGCCAAGGGATGGTGGAACACAGACTTAACGCTAACCAGATGATGATCGCGGAGTTCACCAACAACCACAAGCTAGATGCCAAGAACATTGGGGAGACCATCTTCAAGATTCATGAGAAAATCGAGCACCTCCAAGCCCAGATCTATGACCTGCAAAACCAAAACTGTGAGTATGAATATAGATTCAAGAGGATGAGTTTGGCTGCAGATTTGAGGATCCCGGAGACTCGAGCATCCTTCTATGATGGTGAGCCTATGCCTTGGAAGACGGACGACAAGCCTACATCATCAACAACTCCATCATCACCACCTCCAAAGAACTAAACACATGGGTATGGGCAGTCCCCTTGGCAACTGCCAAGCTTGGGGGAGGTGCCCCGGTATCGTATCACCATCACACTCCTATCTTTACCGTTTTACTTAGTTCGATCCTTTTAGTAATATCTTGATCTAGTAGAATAAAAGTTTTGGTATGAATTAGTTTTGAGTTTTGCTTTATGATCCCTCTATGTAATCAAGTCCATGAGCTATATATAATAAAGATTAGTGTTGAGTCAAAGGCTTTGCTATCTTGCTATGATCTTGAGAAAATAAAAGAATAAAGAAATAAAGAGATCATATTGATCTTGTGGAGAGTAATGACTTCACATATAAAGAGTATGATGATTAAAAGTTGTTGAGGGTTGGCAAACATAGTTTTGGTCATCGTTGCAATTAATAGGAAGTAATAAAGAAAGAGAGGTTCTCACATATAAATATACTATCTTGGACATTTTTTATGATTGTGAGCACTCATTAAAGTATGACATGCTAAAGAGTTGATGTTGGACAAGGAAGACAATGTAATGGGTTATGTTTTCTCACATCTGAATTAAAGTATATTGTCATGGATCATCCAACATGTTGAGCTTGCCTTTCCCCCTCATGCCAGACAAATTCCTTGCACCAAGTAGAGATACTACTTGTGCTTCCAAATATCCTTAAACCCAGTTTTGCCATGAGAGTCCACCATATCTACCTATGGATTGAGTAAGATCCTTCAAGTAAGTTGTCATGTTGCATGTAATAAAAATTGCTCTCTAAATATGTATGACTTATTAGTGTGGAGAAAATAAGCTTTATATGATCTTGTGATATGGAAGTAATAAAAGCGACGGACTGCATAATAAAGGTCCGTATCACAAGTGGCAATATAAAGTGACGTTCTTTAGCATTAAGATTTCGTGCATCCAACCATAAAAGCACATGACAACCTCTGCTTCCCTCTGTGAAGGGCCTATCTTTTACTTCTTGTCTTACATTAAGAGTCATGGTGATCTTCCCCTTTCCTTTTTTATATTTTCTCCTCTGTCAAGCACCTCGTGTTGGAAATATCGTGATATATATATATATCCAATCAGATGTAAGTTAGCATGAACTATTATTGTTGACATTACCCTTGAGGTAAAAGGTTGGGAGGTAACACTATAAGCCCCTATCTTTCTCTGTGTCCGATTAAAACTCCATAACTATAAGTATTGCGTGAGTGTTAGCAATTGTGAAGACTAAATGATAGTTGAGTATGTGGACTTGCTGAAAAGCTCTTATATTGACTCTTTCTGATGTTATGATAAATTGCAATTGCTTCAATGACCGAGATCATAGTTTGTTGGTTCTCAATGAAGTTTCTGGTTCATACTTGACATTGTGAATAGATTGTTACTTGAGCATAAGAAATCGTATGACAAAATATATATGTTGTTGTTATAAGAATGAACATGATGCCCTCATGTCTGTATTTTATTTTATCGACACCTCTATCTCTAAACATGTGGACATATTTTTCGACATCGGCTTCCTCTTGAGGACAAGCGAGGTCTAAGCTTGGGGGAGTTGATATGTCCATTTTGCATCATGCTTTTATATCAATATTTATTGCATTATTGGTTGTTATTACACGTTATGTCACGATACTTATGCCTATTCTCTCTTATTTTACAAGGTTTACATGAAGAGGGAGAATGCCGGCAGCTGGGATTCTGGGCTGGAAAAGGAGCAAATATTGGAGACCTATCCTACAGAGCTCCAAAAGTCCTAAAACTCCATGAAAGTCATTTTCGGAATTAATAATAAATATTGACCGGAAGAAGTACCAGAGGGGGCCCACACCCTGGCCACAAGGGTGGGGGCGCGCCCTACCCCCTGGGTGCGCCCCCTGCCTTGTGGGACCCCTGGTAGCCCTCCAGTGGCCATCTTCTACAGTATGAAGGCTTTTACTCTGGAAAAAATCATAAGCAAGCTTACGGGACGAAACTCTGCCGCCACGAGGTGGAACCTTGGCGGAACCAATCTAGGGCTCCGGCGGAGCTGTTCTGCCGAGGAAACATCCCTCCGAGAGGGGGAAATCATCACCATCGTCATCACCAACGATCCTCTCATCAAGAGGGGGTCAATCTCCATCAACATCTCCATCAGCACCATCTCCTCTCAAACCTAGTTCATCTCTTGTATCCAATCTTTGTACCAAAACCTTAGATTGGTACCTGTGGGTTGCTAGTAGTGTTGATTACTCCTTGTAGTTGATGCTAGTTGGTTTATTTGGTGGAAGATCATTTGTTCAGATCCTTAATGCATATTAATAGTCCTCTTATTATGAACATGAATAAGCTTTGTGAGTAGTTACATTTGTTCCTGAGGACATGGGTGAACTCTTGCTATAAGTAGTCATGTGAATTTGGTATTTGTTCGATATTTTGATGAGATGTATGTTGTTTCTCCTTAGTGGTGTTATGTGAACGTCGACTACATGACACTTCACCATTATTTGGGCCTAGAGGAAGGCATTGGGAAGTAGTAAGTAGATGATGGGTTGCTAGAGTGACAGAAGCTTAAACCCTAGTTTATGTGTTGCTTCGTAAGGGGCTGATTTGGATCCATATGTTTCATGCTATGGTTAGGTTTACCTTAATACTTCTGTTGTAGTTGCGGATGCTTGCAATAGGGGTTAATCATAAGTGGGATGCTTGTCCAAGAAAGGGCAGTACCCAAGCACCGGTCCACCCAAATATCAAATTATCAAAGTAACAAACGCAAATCATATGAGCGTGATGAAAACTAGCTTGACGATAATTCCCATGTGTCCTCGGGAACGCTTTTATCTATATAAGAACTTGTCCAGGCTTGTCCTTTGCTACAAAAAGGATTGGGCCACCTTGCTGCACCTTATTTACTTTCATTGCTTGTTACCCGTTACAAATTACCTTATCACAAAACTATCTGTAACCGATAATTTCAGTGCTTGCAGAGAATACCTTACTGAAAACCGCTTATCATTTCCTTCTGCTCCTCGTTGGGTTCGACACTCTTACTTATTCAAAGGACTGCGATAGATCCCCTACACTTGTGGGTCATCAGGTACCCCGGGATGCTGTTGTACGGGAGGCCGATGTGGATCATGTCAGAGTCGATCAGCTCGGTGTGGTAGTTGTTGCGCTTGCCGAAGGTGACAGGGAGGCGCACCTGGCCCTGGGGAGTGGTGGAGCCATCGGTCACCCTAGAGAATGACATGGTCAGCATGAGGTAGTCATAAGGCACTTGAAGCATCTCGAAGGTCTCCACGGAGAGGACGTTGAGGCCGGCACCGCCGTCGATGAGGGTCTTGGTGTCCGAAACATTGCTGATGGTGGGCATGCACATCATGGGTAGCGCACCTACAGTGGCTGAACACCTAAGGTGGTCCTTGGAGTCTAAAGTGATGGCGTACTGTGACCACGTGAGGGGACGCACAACCTCGAGCTTCAGGAGGGCTGCGTTCACCTCATGAAAGAACTGCTTGAAGAGGCGGTTCAAGGTGGGTTCCTGAGCATCGTCGAGGATGCAAGTGACCGTGCGAGGCTCCTGATAGTCCCCAACCCCTTTGTCTTGTTGGTTATTGTCGTTCCTCCTAGGCGGGGTAGAGGTGGGAGGCCAGCGTTGCCCTGAGGACGGTCCTCGCGAGGTTGATCGCGTCACGCGCCGTCACGAGGTTGGTCACGCTAGGTGCCCTCGCGAGGCTAGTCAAGCCAGTCCTGGCGGGGGTTGTGGTTGTCCCTGTGGCCTCCACCGCGTCCTCCTCCGTAGCCGAAGCCACATTCGCTGCACTCGGGGTGGTGGCCCAAGCGCTCGTCCTGGAGCGCCCTGAGCTCCTGACAGTCATCGGTGTTGTGTATGCACATTGTGAAGGCGCGGAATGGGCGACCACTCTTGGGGGGCTCGTCGCAGTCACGGTCGTGCTTCAGTTCAGACTCCACCGCCAGCACGGGGGGGGGCTTGTGCTTTGATTCCTTGGCCTTGGCCTTCTTATCTTCGGGGTCGGTGTCCAGGTGGTGGAGGGAAAGGCGGCCTTCTTTAGCCTTGGCACACTTGTCGGCCAGGTTGAATAGCTCCAGCACCAAGCACATGTCATCGTTGATGGCGAGCTTCTCGCTCATCCTGACATCCGTGGCGCCTTTGGTGAACACCGAGATGATGGCCTCGTATGAGGCCTTCGGGATCTTGAGGCGAACTTGGGTTACGCGTTGAATGTACTTGAAGAGGGTCTCGCCGGGACGCTGCTTCACATGTTGCAGGTTGTTGACGATGAGGACGCGGTCGCAGGTTCCTTAGAAGTTGGCGATGAACCGCTCGTGGAGCTCATCCCACAAGGAGATTGACCCCTCCGGGAGGTGCATGAGCCAAGAGCGTGCACCGTCCTTGAGGGCCATGGGGAACCAGTTTGCAATGACCTTGTCATCGCCGTTTGCCGCCTAGATGCTCAGTGCGTATATCTGGAGCAACTCCGTAGGGTCGGGGATGCCGTCGTAGCATGGGGGTAGCTCCGGCTTGAATTTGACCGGCTAGACAACACAGTGCAACTCGCGAGTGAAGGCGCAATAGCGCGCTGCACTCACGGGCGTGGCCCGCGAGAGTGGGACGCGGTCCTAGCGCCCACGCGCCGCAGCTTCCATAGTGGCCCAATCTTGGTGCTAACGCAGCGGTGTCGGCAGCGCACGCGCGTAGTATTGCGGCTGCTGCACAACCTGGCAGCTGGCCTCGTCCCGCGCTGGCACTGGCGCTCCACACGGCGGGTTGCACGGCCGTGCCTCGCACCTCGTCTCGACGTCGTCGCTATGCAGGGGAGGAGGCAGAGGTGCGCCGTGCGCCACGTCGCCCGCGCGAGGCGGCGGTTGACGGAGCAAGTGGGAAGACGCCAAGGCCTCGCCCACGGCGTTGGCGAGCTCGGTGATGCGGCCCAACCAGGCGTCATAGCCTTCGTTGGCGGGGTAGTAGCTAGCGCAGCAGCTCGCATGCCATGAGCAGCGCAGCCAGCGTGTTCGCCAGCCCTCCGCGAGCATGGGAGGACGAAGTCGTGGCCGGAGTGAGGGAAGGTGTTGTGGTGCGGCCATCACACTGCACGGAGGGTGGTAGAGAAGAGTCCTGCTCCTCATGAGTGGTAGGGTCGATAGCAGCATTGGTCGCCGGAGAAGCGGAGTGGCGAGGGGCTCCGCGGCCCACCTGTGATGTCTAGGCGATACGGGCGGCCCAACGCTCGGCACGAACATGACGAGCGTCGGCCATGGGAACGGCATGGCTGAATCAGAATGAAGAGGAAGAACTTTCACACGCCCCTGCCTGGCACGTCAAATGTCGGAATCGGGGCTCCACGGACCCAAAACAAGGTTCGTACTCTGAGGCATGCGGCTTGCTGCTCACCACCCCACGGCCTTACTCCGTCGTGCTTGAGCGAGCGGAAGAAGAAAAGGACACGAGATTTACCCAGGTTCGGGCCACCTTGGGTTGTAAGACCCTACTCCTGCTATGTGGTGGATTGTCTTGCGAAGAGGATGAGTGTGACTAGTACAAGGGATGAACTGCCTCCGAAGGGCTCAAGTGTCTCTCCCTTCTCTATGGTGTCATCTAACCTATATAAATATACTGGCCCCGGTCCTCTTCCCCCAAAGCTCTAGGCGGGAAGGGATACCACAACGGCCAATTTGAAGGGGGCAGTAGTACACCCTATCTTGACTAAAGGTGGTCTTCGTCTGCAAAGCATCTGGTCGTGACGCACAGGTGGGCTCGGTGATGACCTCCATCCTGCCGAGCCTGTGGTCTTGGTCTTGTTGCACCGAAGGGGAAAGTTTTGGGGCTGCCTTGGGAACCCACGTGCTGGCTGATACGTCCATTTTTTATCATGTTTTTATATTGATATTTATTGCATTATGGGCTGTTATTACACATTATGGTACAATACTTATGCCTTTTCTCTCTTATTTTACAAGGTTTACACAAAGAGGGAGAATGCCGACAGCTGGAATTCTGGACCGGAAAGGAGTAAATCTGAGAGACCTATTCTGCACAACTCCAAAAGTCTTGAAATTTTATGGAGAATTATTTTGGAATATATAAAAAATATTGGGCAAAGAAAATACCAGAGGGGACCCACCAGGTGGCCACAAGGGTGGGGGCGCACCCTACCCCCCTGGGCGCGCCTCCCTAGCTTGTGGGCCCCCTGGCAGGCCTCCGGTGCCCTCTTCTGCTATATGATGTATTTTGACCTAGAAAAAATCAAGAGAGAGCTTTCGGGACGAAGCGCCGCCGTATCAAGGCGGAACTTGGGCAGATCCAATCTAGGGCTCCGGCGGTGCTGTTCTGCGAGGGAAACTTCCCTCTGGGAGAGGAAAATCGAAGCCATCGTCATCACTAACGATCCTCTCATCGAGAGGGGGTCAATCTCCATCAACATCTTCAACAGCATCATCTCCTCTCAAACCCTAGTTCATTTGTTGTATTCGATCTGTGTCTCAAAACCTCAGATTGGTACCTGTGGGATGCTAGTAGTGTTGATTACTACTTGTAGTTGATGCTAGCTGGTTTATTCGGTAGAAGATCATACGTTCAGATCCTTAATGATAATTATTACTCCTCCGATTATGAACATGAATATGCTTTATGAGTAGTTACGTTTGTTCCCGACGACATGGGAGAAGTCTTGTTATAAGTATTCATGTGAATTTGGTATTCGTTCGATATTTTGATGAGATGTATGCTGTCTTTCCTCTAGTGGTGTTATGTGAACATCGACTACATGACACTTCACCATTGTTGGGGCCTAGGGGAAGGCATTGGGAAATAATAAATAGATGATGGGTTGCTAGAGTGACAGAAGCTTAAACCCTAGTTTATGCGTTCCTTCGTAAGGGGCTGATTTGGATCCATATGTTTCATGTTATGGTTAGGTTTACCTTAATTCTTCTTCCGTACTTGTGGATGCTTGTGAGGGGTGTTAATCATAAGTGGGATGCTTATCCAAGGAAGAGCAGTACCGGTCCACCCACATATCAAATTATCAAAGTAACAAACGTGAATCATATGAGCATGATGAAAACTAGCTTGACGATAATTCCCATGCGTCCTCGGGAGCACTTTACTTTATATAGGAGTTCGTTCAGGCTTGTCCTTTGCTACAAAAAGGAGATGGAATATTACATCCTGATATGCATCTAATCTATGTGGATGAAATTTGTGGATTATTTAAGTTTGCAGGTTTGCCCGAGGATGAAGTCAAGAAGAAGGTCTTCCCTTTATCTTTGAAGTAGAAGGCACTGACATGGTATAGGTTATGCGATGATATTGGGACTTGGAACTACAACCGATTGAAATTGGAATTTTATCAGAAGTTTTATCCTATACGTCTAGTTCATCGTGATCGGTATTATATTTATAATTTTTGGCCTCGTGAAGGAGAAAGTATCGCTCAAGCTTGGAGGAGGCTTAAGTCAATGTTATATTCATGCCCTGATACATCCTTTTTGCATCATGCTTTTATATCAATATTTATTGCATTATGGGTTGTTACTACACATTATGTCACAATACTTATGCCTTTTCTCTCTTATTTTATAAGGTTTACACGAGGAGGGAGAATACCGGCAGCTGGAATTCTGGGCTGGAAAAGGAGCAAATATTAGAGACCTATTCTACACAACTCCAAAAGTCTTGAAACTCCACGAAAGTCAGTTTTGGAATATATTAAAAATATTGGGCGAAGAAAGCACCAGAGGGGGGCCACCCAGCAGCCACGAGGGTGGAGGGCGCGCCCCCCTACCTCATGGGCCACCAGGTAGGCCCCCGATGCCCATCTTCTGCTATATGGTGTCTTTTGCCCTCGAAAAATCATAAGGAAGGTTTCAAGACGAAGCGCCGCCATCTCGAGGCGGAACCTGGGCTTAACCAATCTAGGGCTCCAGCGGAGCTGTTCTGTCGGGGAAACTCCCCTTCGGGAGGGGGAAATCGCCGCCATCATCATCAACATCGATCCTCTCATCGAGAGGAGGTAATCTCCATCAACATCTTCACTAGCACCATCTCCTCTCAAACCCTAGTTCATCTCTTGTATCCGATCTTTGTCTCAAAACCTCATATTGGTACCTATGGGATGCTAGTAGTGTTGATTACTCCTTGTAGTTGATGCTAGTTGGTTTATTCGGTAGAAGATCAGATGTTCAGATCCTTAATGATAATTATTACTCCTCTGATTATGAACATGAATATGCTTTGTGAGTAGTTACGTTTGTTCCTGAGGACATGGGAGAAGTCTTGTTATAAGTAATCATGTGAATTTGGTATTCGTTTGATATTTTGATGAGATGTATGTTGTCTTTCCTCTAGTGGTGCTATGTGAACATAGACTACATGACACTTCACCATTGTTGGGGCCTAGGGGAAGGCATTGGGAAGTAATAAGTAGATGATGGGTTGCTAGAGTGACAGAAGCTTAAACCCTAGTTTATGCATTGCTTCGTAAGGGGCTGATTTGGATCCATATGTTTCATGCTATGGTTAGGTTTACCTTAATCTTCTTTCGTACTTGCAGATGCTTGCGAGGGGTGTTAATCATAAGTGGGATGCTTATCCAAGGAAGGGCAGTACCCACATATCAAATTATCAAAGTAACAAACGTGAAACATATGAGCATGATGAAAACTAGCTTGACAATAATTCCCATGTGTCCTCGGGAGCGCTTTGCTTTATATAAGAGTTTGTCCAGGCTTGTACTTTGCTACAAAAAGGATTGATCCACCTTTCTGCACCCTATTTACTTTTGTTACTTGTTACCCATTACGAATTACCTTATCACAAAACTATCTGTTACCGATAATTTCAGTGCTTGCAGAGAATATCTTACTGAAAACCGCTTGTCATTTCCTTCTGCTCCTCGTTGGGTTCGACACTCTTACTTATCGAGAGGACTATGATAGATACCCTATACTTGTGGGTCACCAAGACTCTTTTCTGGCGCCGTTGCCGGGGAGTGAAGCGCCTTTTGTAGGTGGAATTTGGTAAGGAAACATTTATATAGTGTGCTGAAATTTACTGTCACTTGTTACTATCGAAAATAATCCTTTGAGGGGATTGTTCGGGGTATCTTCACCCCAATCATAAGAGCAAAGAGTTTCTCCTCAACCTACTGAACCTACTGAAGATATTTACTTTGAAATTCCTTTGGGTATGATAGAGAAACTGCTAGCTAATCCCTATACAGGAGATGGAACATTACATCCTGATATGCACCTAATCTATGTGGATGAAGTTTGTGGATTATTTAAGCTTGCAGGTATGCCCGAGGATGTTATCAAGAAGAGGATCTTCCCTTTATCTTTTAAGGGAAAGTCATTGACATGGTTTAGGCTATGTGATGATATTGGATCATGGAACTACAAGCGATTGAAATTGGAATTTCATCAGAAGTTTTATCCTATGCATCTGGTTCATCATGATCATAATTATATATATAATTTTTGACCTCGCGAAGGAGAAAGTATCGCTCAAGCTTGGGGGAGGCTTAAGTCAATGTTATATTCATGCCCCAATCATGAGCTCTTGAGAGAAATTATTATTGAAATTTTTTATGCTCGACTTTCTCTCAATAATCACTCCATGCTCGATACTTCTTGTACTGGTTCTTTTATGATAAAGATTATTGAATTCAGATGGGATTTATTGGAAAGAATTGAACACAACTCTGAAGATTGGGAACTCGATGAAGGTAAGGAGTCGGGTATAACACCTAAGTTTGATTGTTGAAAGAACATGCGGTACCCCCATGTTTGGTTTTGGTAATTGATGACAATCTCTATGGACTAATGGTTGCCTTGAGTTAGATTTGAAGGATTTGTCCATAGGCTTTTCTTGGAGTCCATTTGTTGGTTTCAAGGAGAGTTTGTGATGACCAAGGTGCCATTCAAGGAATTACCTAAAGATTGGTCATGTGAGAGGTTGATCAAGACTAAGTTAAAGAGTGAATCAAGTTTATCAACACACAAAGCGTAGAAGATGTACCGAGAGGGATCAAGCGATCACATGGTATGGTAAGCATTTTCATTACGCTTTGTGTACTAACCCATGATCTTCGTGAGAGTTCTTTGTGGGGTTAGGTTGTGGTGTGCAAGTTCAAGTGAAGCATCACGAAGAGATCAAATGCTTGAAGCTTGCCGTCCATTGTGGTGACAATGGACTTGTGAAGATGTGCGGAAGAGTGGCTCACCCATAGTGGAGTATGGGGGAGCAATCAACTAGTCTTCATCGAGCCAACACAATCAAGAAAGGTGGTCCAACTTGAGGGAGTCAAGATCATCATCATCTAGCTCAAGTGGACCATGTGCAAGGCAAAGGTTTGCCCTTGATAGGTTTTCTATTTTACCGGTCTCATTATGGTAGTTGGGAGACCGGGTTTTAGGATCGATTGTCGTACTATCAAGGGGGGCTCTCGATGAGTAACTTGATCATATCATTCGTAGAGAGCTCAAACCATTGCATCCTTGCATCATCTTTCTTGGTTTTTGTTTGGTTCTCTTTGTGAGTTTTGGAGCTTATGGTCATCATGATGACAAGCTCGAGTTCATCGAAAACGGAGTTCACATGCTTCTTCGATGATGTTTTCGATGTTGGAGATTCTGTCGGTTCTTCTCTGTTGGAGGTTTATCTCCTCTTTTTGTTAGGCATACCTCCCCTGTTTTGATGCTATGCTACTCGTTGTCTTGTATCCAACAAGCTTGAGTTTGCTCAAATCGGAGCTCATTTGCAGAAGTTATGGCAATTCTGGTTTTCCTTGGAGTGTACTTGTTTTCGTGGAAATGGCATAGGTTGGCGCCAGCGGTAGTACCGCTGGACCGGGGCGGCAGTACCGCGTATCACCACAAGCAGTAGTACCGTTGTCCCATAGCGGTAGTACCGCCCATGGCCATAAGCGGTAGTACGGCTCCGGTTCCGCGCTGGTACCGCCTTGACTCGAGACGTGGTTTTCTCGTGTTGGGTTCAGCGGCAGTAGTAGCAGCAGTAGGAGCGGTAGTACCGCTCATGTGCGGTAGTACCGCGGCTACCACCGCCCCTAGTACCGCTAGGCCAAGCGGCAGTACCACTGCGGCCAACGGTAGTACCACTGGCTCCAGCGGTAGTGCCGCTCGTACGGCTCTGCCTCGCCCTCTGTTTTGCTCCGCTCTCTGTGTTCTACAGCCCGGGTGGTAGTACCGCTCCCTTGAGCAGTAGTACCGCTCATGCGCGGACTGGGCACATAACGGTTGGATTCGGGAGCTCCTATAAAAGGGGTCTTCTTCCCCATTCAACCTTATCCTTTGAGCTCGTGTTCTTCCCCATTGTTTACCTTCTTCGAGCTTGCTAACTCTCAATCCCTCAATGGATTCTTGCTAGTTTTTGAGGGAAAAGAGAGAGGAGATCTAGATCCACATTTCCACCAATCACTTTCTCCTCTATGTGAGGGGAACCCATTGGATCTAGATCTTGGAGTTCTTGGTGTTCTCCTTTTTATTCCTCTCATCTTCCTCCCTAGAATTAGTTGCTTCAGTGGGATTTGAGGGAGAAGGATTTGGGCACTCCGTGTGCCCTTGCCATTACATTTGGCGCATCAGTTTGAGTTCTCCACGTGATACGTGGAAGTTACAAGTTGAGAAGCTTATTACTCTTGGGTGATTGGTACCCTTGAGCTTGTTACTCTTGGGTGCTTGGACACCCTAGAGCTTGTTCCTCTTGGGTGCCTTGGCGCCCTAGACGGTTGGTGTTGTTTGGAGCTCAATCATTGTGGTGTAAAGCTTCGGGTAAGTGTCGGGGTCTCCAATTAGGTTGTGGAGATCGCCTCGAGCAATTTGACGGGTACCGGTGACTGTCCCCAAGGGTTGCCAAAGTGTACGGGCTCGGTGACCGCCCCCAAGGGTCGCCATTTGTACGGGTTCGGTGACCGCCCTCAAGGGTCCCTTAGTGGAATCACGACATCTTGCATTGTGTGAGGGCGTGAGGAGATTACGGTGGCCCTAGTGGCTTCTTGGGGAGCATTGTGCCTCCACACCGCTCCAAACGAAGATTAGCATCCGCAAGGGTGTGAACTTCGGGATACATCGTCGTCTCCGCATGCCTCGGTTATCTCTTACCCGAGCCCTTTACTTATGCACTTTACTTTGTGATAGCCATATTGTTCTTTGTCATATATCTTGCTATCACATAGTTGCTTATCTTGCTTAGCCTAAGTTGTTGGTGCACATAGGTGAGCCTAGTTGTTTTAGGTTTTGTGCTTGACAAATTAACCGCTAGGTTTATTCCGCATTTGTTCAAGCCTAAACTGTAATTATTTTAAAGTACCTATTCACCCCCCCCTCTAGGCGACATCCTCGATCTTTCAATTGTGTTAAATCTTTTATGGATACTGATGCTTTTCGTGAATTTAGCACTAAATATGGATTTGACTCTGAGATAGTAGCTTCTTTCTGTGAATCATTTGCTACTCATGTTGATCTCACTAAGGAGAAGTAGTTTAAATATCATCCTCCCATTGAAGTAAAAGTAGTAGAACTTATTAAAGTTGAAGAAAATACTATTACTTATAATGTTGATCCTATTGTTCCTACTGCTTATATTGAGAAACCACCTTTCCCTGTTAGAATAAAGGATCATGCTAAAGCTTCAACTGTGGTTCGTAAGAGTAATGCTAGAACACCTACACCCCCTGAGCAGATTAAAGTTGAACTTAATATTGCTATGGTTAAAGATCTCTTGGTCGATAATATTGATGGGCATGTTATTTACTTCTGTGATGAAGCTGCTAGAATTGCTAGACCTGGTATTAAAAATAAACATAGACCTGTTGTTGGCATGCCTGTTGTTTCTGTTAAAATAGGACATCATTGTTATCATGGCTTATGTGATGTGGGTGCTAGTGCGAGTGCAATACCTCATTCCTTATACAAAGAAATCATGCATGATATTGCACCTGCTGAGATAGAAGATATTGATGTTACTATTAAGCTTGCCAATAGAGATACTATTTCACTAATTGGGATTGTTAGAGATGTTGAAGTCTTGTGTGGGAAAATTAAATATCCTACTGATTTTCTTGTTCTTGGTTCCCCACAAGATGACTTATGTCCCATTATATTTGGTAGACCCTTCTTGAATACTGTTAATGCTAAGATAGACTGCGAAAATGATATTGTTACTTTGGTTTAGGGGATATGTCTCATGATTTTAATTTTGCTAAATTCCGTAGACAACCCCACGATAAGGAATTACCTAGTAAAGATGAAATTATTGGTCTTGCTTCTATTGCCGGTCCTCCTAATGATCCTTTAGAACAATATTTGATAGACCATGAAAATGATATGTTTATGAATGAAACAAGGGAAATAGATGAAGTATTCTTTAAACAGGGACCTATTTTGAAACACAACTTGCCTGTTGAAATCCTTGGGTATCCTCCTCAACCCAAGGGTGATCCCGTGTTCGAGCTTAAATAATTACCTGATACTTTGAAATATGCTTATCTTGATGAAAAGAAGATATATCCTGTTATTATTAGTTCTAAACTTTCAGAGCATGAAGAAGAAAAATTATTGAAAACTCTGAAGAAGCACTGTGCTGCTATTGGATATACTCTTGATGATCTTAAGGGCATTAGTCCCACTCTATGCCAGCATAAAATAAAATTGGAGAAAGATGTTAAACCAGTTGTTGATCATCAACAACAGTTAAATCCTAAGATGAAAGAAGTGGTAAGAAATGAAATACTAAAGCTTCTGGAAGCAGGTATAATTTATCCTGTTGTTGATAGTTAGTGGGTAAGTCATGTCCATTGTGTACCTAAGAAGGGAGGTATTACTGTTGTTCCTAATGATAAAGATGAATTGATCCCACAAATAATTGTTACAGGTTATAGAATGGTAATTGATTTCTGCAAATTAAATAAAGCTATTAGAAAAGATCATTACCCTCTACCTTTTATTGATCAAATGCTAGAAAGATTATCTAAACACACACATTTTTGCTTTCTAGATGGTTATTCTGGTTTCTCTCAAATACCTGTGTCAAAAGAGGATCAGGATAAGACCACTTTTACTTGCCCTTTCAGTACCTTTGCTTATAGACGTATGCCTTTTGGTTTATGTAATGCACCTGCTACCTTTCAAAGATGTATGACTGCTATATTCCCTGACTTTTGTGAAAAGATTGCTGAGGTTTTCATGGATGATTTCTCCGTTTATGGAACTTCTTTTGATGATTGCTTAAGCAACTTTGATCGAATTTTGCAGAGATGTGAGGAAACTAACATTGTCTTGAATTGGCAGAAGTGCCACTTTATGGTTAATGAAGGTATTGTCTTGGGGCATAAAATTTCTGAAAGAGGTATTGAAGTTGATAAAGCTAAAGTAGATGCTATTGTAAATATGTCGTGTCCTAAGGACATCAAAGGTATAAGAAGTTTCCTTGATCATGTCGGTTTTTATAGGAGGTTTATTAAAGACTTCTCTAAAATTTCTAGGCCTCTGACTAATCTCTTACAAAAAGATATTCATTTTGTCTTTGATGATGATTGTGTAGAAGCATTTGAAATACTTAAGAAAGCCTTGATTTCTGCACCTATTGTTCAGCCACCTGATTGGAATTTACCCTTTAAAATTATGTGTGATGCTAGTGATTATGTTGTAGGTGATATTCTAGGGGAAAGAGTTGATAAGAAATTGAATGTTATCTAATATGCTAGTAAGACTCTAGACAGTGCCCAGAGAAGTTATGCTACTACTGAAAAAGAATTTTTAGCAGTTGTGTTCGCTTGTGATAAGTTTAGACTTTATATTGTTGATTCCAATGTAACTGTTCACACTAATCATACTGCTATTAAATATCTTATGGAAAAGAAAGATGCTAAACCTAGACTTATTAGATGGGTTCTCTTGCTACAAGAATTTGATTTGCATATTATTGATAGAAAGGGAGCTAAGAACCCCGTTGCAGACAACTTGTCTAGGTTAGAAAATGTTCTTGATGACCCACTATCTATTGATGGTAGCTTTCCTGATGAACAATTAGCTGTCATAAATGCTTCTCGTACTGCTCCATGGTGTGCTTATTATACTAATTACATTGTTGCTAAATTTATACCACCTAGTTTCACATACCAACAACAGAAAAAGTTTTTCTATGATTTAAGACATTACTTTTGGGATGACCCACACCTTTATAAAGAAGGAGTAGATGGTTTTATTAGACGTTGTATACCTGAGCATGAACAGGAACAGATCATATGCAAGTGTCACTCCGAGGCTTACGGAGGACACCACGCTGGAGATAGAACTGCACATAAGATATTGCAATCCGGTTTTTATTGGCCTACTCTTTTCAAAGATGCCCGTAAGTTTGTCTTGTCTTGTGATGAATGCCAAAGAGTTGGTAATATTAGTAGACGTCAAGAAATTTCCATGAACTATTCACTTGTTATTGAACCATTTGATGTTTGAGGCTTTGATTATATGGGACATTTTCCTTCCTCTAATGGGTATACACATATTTTAGTTGTTGTTGATTACGTTACTAAGTGGGTAGAAACTATTCCAACTAATAGTGCTGATCATAACATGTCTATTAAGATGCTTAAAAAAGTTATTTTTCCGAGGTTTGGAGTCCCTAGATACTTAATGACTGATGGTGGTTCACATTTTATTCATGGTGCTTTTCGTAAAATGCTTGCTAAGTATAATGTTAATCATAGAATTGCATCTCCATACCATCCTCAGTTTAGTGGTCAAGTAGAATTGAGTAACGGAGAGATTAAATTGATCTTGCAAAAGATTGTTAATAGATCTAGAAAGAATTGGTCCAAGAAACTTGATGATGCATTATGGGCTTATAGAAATGCATATAAAAATCCTATGGGTATGTCTCCGTATAAAATGGTTTATGGAAAAGCATGTCACTTCTCGAATTAGAACATAAGGCATATTGGACCATTAAAGAACTCAATTATGATTTCAAACTTGCCGGCGAAAAGAGGCTATTTGACATTAGCTCACTTAATGAATGGAGAACCCAGGCCTGTGAGAATGCCAAATTGTTTAAAGAAAAAGTTAAAAGATGGCATGACAAAAGGATACAAAAGCGTGAGTTTAATGTAGGTGATTATGTTTTGCTATACAACTCTCGTTTAAGATTTTTTGCAGGAAAACTTCTCTCTAAATGGGAAGGTCCTTACGTTATCGAGGAGGTCTATCGTTTCGGTGCCATAAAGATCAACAACGCCGAAGACACAAACCCAAAGGTGGTGAACGGTCAAAGAATCAAACATTATGTTTTAGGTAATCCCATAAATGTTGAAACTAATGCTATTGACACCGTAAACCCAGAGGAGTACATAAGGGACACTTTTCAGAACGTTTCAGACTCCGAAAAGGAATAGGTATGTAGTACGGTAAGTAAACCGACTCCAAAACTGCTCAAATAGCAATTTTTCTCCGTATTGAAATATTTAAAAAAAATTAGGAAAATAAGAAGTAGTCCGAAGGAGACACGAGGCATCCACAAGGGTGGAGGGCGCGCCCTACCCCTCTGGGCGCGCCCCCCTGCCTCATGGACACCTCGTGTGCCCTCTGGACTCCGCTTTCTTGCACGATACTTCTTCTGGTCGGTAAAAATTCATTATATAATCTTTCGAAGATTTTGACCATCGTACCACGACAAAATCTTCTGCTTTTGTTTCGAGCTGTTTGTCTGACAGATCTAGATCATCATGACGTCTTCCAGCGTCCCAAGGACAAGTTTTTCGAGAAGGTCATCAACCCTTACCTCGCGGAGGTGCTGCAACACCCTCAAACCATTGAGATGCGTGAGGGAGTGCTGCACATCTGCGATGTTGAGGGACCGAGGAGGGCCGGAAGCGTGGAGACAAGACTCAAATCAATGGAGCAACAAGTTTTAGAGAGGGAGAGAGAGATTGGCCCCAAGGTGTCAGGAAGCCTATTTTACCTATTATAATGGTTGATAAGATAGTCTTATCTTAAGTTTTACATGTAACTTAATGATATTAAAATAAAGAGAAATAAGGCTTTTTTATGAGTTTTTTTTTCTCTACTTTATCGTTTATCCTACGTGGCACTCATAGGATAGCATCACTATACATGGCCTCAAGCACTTTCAGCCCAGACTCTCCGCCAATAGACGGCCCAGAGAGAGCAGAGCAGACAGGCGCGGCCTGCGGGCTGGGGGCGCGGTCCGGGACCTGGCTGCCTCCGCGTGCTCCCCCACCTCTGCTAGACTGCTGCGCCGCCGCTCGCCGGCCCCTCTCGACCCCGGCCCTCAGCTGCGCTACCCGGGATTCTGCGAGCTTGCCATCAACAGGTGATTTCCCCAAGACCCAACCCCAATCCCCATCAAGCACTAGCCTGGTTGTTTTTTCTTCTAACTATCACGGCACTAGTCTAGTCTATCTAGGTGATTTCCCTGATTTGTCAAATTTTCTTTCTTAGGGCTTGCATTGATATATGTTCTTATCAATTCATGTTATAGAAATACTGTTTATTCAAGGTGTAGGTTCTTTCTGTAGGTCATGTAAAGCTCATATCAAACAGTGAAATCAATGATTTGATCTGGTAGTATCTTTTGTATCCCTGCTCTATTATATGTTGTTTTGGTCATGTTTAATCTACTTTGTTGGATCATCAAGTGTTGAAGTTCAAATTTGTGCCATGGAGCCATATTCCTTTAATCTGTTTATGCTTGCCGTGGGGTACTTTTTAGGATAGTTCTAACTTCTAGCTGCTTGATTTTTGGCCTGGGACTTTCTCGAATCCTGGCTCCATGAATCTGCTAGCTATTGTTATGTCGAGTTTCCACCGTCTGAGAATCTGATTATGAGAACGGAACATGATCCATTATAACAGCCCATTGATTCATAGCAGCAAGTTAGCACTTAGCAGTGAGGAATGAGTGGACTTATCTATTAGATCAAATGGCTTTTTTATTTGGAATCGTAAATATTCATTAGCCTTGACTGCATTTGTTTACTAGTCTATTAGATGGAAAAAAAATTGCACACATGAAATCGTGGGTGGTGTTTTTTCTATATCTCTTGCCTAATGTATTATAGGTTTTCAAAACAGAAGAACAAGGGTGGTTCTTTGATTATTTTTTTGAAACTTCAATACCCAAACGGAAAACTGTAGCGGTGTGTACTTGTGTGTACTTTTGACGGTATAGTGGCGAAGATATATCTTTTATTGGCCTGGATCCTTACTGCATTGCTTCTCTTAAAGAGGTGCCGTTGTTTGAATTTTGATCATCGTTCATCTTCATGACAATCCAGGTCACGATAAGCAGGGGCGCAAGTGGTTTTACTCAATGGTTCATTTCAAGAACAGGTACATGGTGATGGAGGTCTTTATCGACGCTAGCAGAGGAGAGGCTGATCCTGTCATCCTCACCCAGTTCAACATAACCAAAGTGATCAGAGACAGCATCCAGCTCAACTTTGGGGAATGTGGCCTAGCTGCATCTCTTGGATCATTGCAAGGTGCTAATAATTTCTAAAGCATCTTTAATTCCTCTAGGTTGCATCATAAGTGTTTGGGGTGTGTTTTCCGGTTCTGTTTAGACTTGTAGAAGTACTTCTGATCTCTGGTCATCTTCTGCAGTGAAGTATGTAAATCCTGTGACGAAGCTTTGCGTAATCCGAGTGTCGCGTGAAGATCACCAGAAAGTGTGGGCTGCTATCACAATGGTGAAGAGCATTGGGAAGATCCCAGTATCGTTCAACCTCTTGGATGTGAGTGGTAAGTGGATAATTGATGTCTTTGTTCTTTTCCTTTTAACAATTGGTTTGTTGCACCATGAGTCTATTTAACAATCTGCTTCTTAGTACTTCTGAGTGTAAGGTAAAGTTCAGTTAGCAATCACATGACCTCCTTTCTAGTTTTTGTGCATGCATGTGTTTTTTGAGTTTGTTGAAACTAATTCTCTCACCGAGACCCCGAGACTTGGTTTTGATGTATTCCCTGCACAAGCTTTGGCCTGATGATGTATGTTTTTCCATGTATAGAGCCCAGACTTAGGTTCTGAGTGTTTTGTCTCTGCGCAAACTTTGGCCTGATGATGCTACTCCATGTATAGTTTTGATGCTCATCCTCATATCCTTTGATGTGCTAGTTATTTTACTGCCATGCCTAACAGAAAGAATGTTTTGCAAGGCCGATTGTGGCAGTTCAGAGCTGACCATCAATCTACTCCTATCCAGGAAGTATCAGGGCCTGCAAGAAAGCCGCGCTGGAGTGCGAAGAAGCGAAGTTTGAGCAGTACAAGCTGGCTGCTGGTGACCGTATGACGCAGGAGATCATCGAATCCATGCAGAGTTGCTTTGCCAAACTTAAAGGATTAGACAGTTAGTAAATTAAGTTTGTTCCATGCCAGCAGTCTGGAAAAGAACCAGTAATCTAGACAAACGGCATTGTCGTTGCTCGGTCCAAGGCGCCACAAGAAGCCAGCTTCCATGCCCAAAAAAGGCCCATTCTGGAGGGAGCTTGTGGAAAATGATGTTCTTGTGCAAGAAATGTTGTGTAACTAATCATGATTAAGCCAGCATCTGGTATGTCACAAAAGAATGATGCAGTTTAGCCAATGTTTTCCTGTTTCTTTAAGCTGGTACTACACTTTATCAAGCGTTTTCATGTTTCTTGAATCTGATGTTTACGCTTTGCAACAAGAGCATACGCTACATGATAGTTTCACTGATGAAAAGCAGAAAGTGAATAGTACAATGCCCTCAAAGGAAGCAAAGCGAGAGTAAAATTTTACTAGGTCAATAAATATGGGGCATGAGAAGCAAATCAATCCAGACAGCAAACTTTGACGGACTTGTAGCAAAAGCGGAACAGAGGTTAACCAGCTAGCCTATGTGACACAACCCACATCATTTGCTGAAGTGCAAACTATTTTATCTCTTAGTGCTCTCTGCCACCTAGCTTCAATAAGATTGGGGATACGTAGGCACATCACCCCTGATAAAACACAAAACAAATTGTGCAAGAGGGAATGGATGGAAACAAAATTTGGTTGGCGTTTTCAGTCCCACAAGCCACAACCATGCATACCTATCAATTATCTTACCTGATCAATTCAGTCCCTTCAAATTAATACTCACTCCGCCCCGAATTACTTGTCACAGAAATGGATGTATCTGCATGTATTTTTAGTTCTAGATACATCAATTTCTATCCATTTGTGTGACAAGTAATTTGGGACGGGGGAGTACCAGATAAGAGCAAAACCATGAATCAGAGCAGTTCCACAACGACTGAGCACAAGAAAAGCTCAAGCGACAATCTGGCACATCCTTTTAACCAACTCCCAACATAAATCCGTGTTTACCACAAATACCATCTGTTTCTGTGTAAGCAAGTCGCTTCAAATTCAACTTCAAAATTTATATGACAAAATTGACAAGCAACTTCACACTCAAAGCATTACTTGAATCCCATACATTGATTTTGGATGACGGGAACATTCAACAGAAAGGTCACGAATGTTACATGTATCCTGATTATCAGGGCATGTTACAACTGAGACAGGCAAATAAAGCATCTGCAAAGACAAGCAACCATCACTTTATAAACAGACAACACGGTGCTTTTCCGGCCACAAGGATAATGAGGTGCCAAAAAGAATATCCAAGAACATCCTGACAATTTTTAAACTCACCGAATCACGACAGTGATAACAGGTGTTGCATTTATACATCTTATAACATTGGATTGCATGTAAGCAACAGTACAGTTTGATATAGAAGGTGCATCCTCTTGCAAGTTTGAGGATATGGTAAAACTAGCTTTTCACCTAATGTTTTTGGCACACAGAAGCAATGTTTCCTTGACGACATCAAGCGTAGACAAGGAGGCCCATCAGAAGTTGCCTGCGGATAACACCAGACAGAACCTAATCAGTTTACAAGATTATGAATTTATGATCATGGAAGCTACGCATACTCTATATCAGTACATACCGGAGCAGTGTGATTTAGCTTTCTATTATGGACAATGATTCTTACAACTATACAAAACCTCAGATCAAATAAATACTTCTGGAGATTAGACACAAAACAAAGAGGAGCCTTAGCATTTCTATTTCGTATAAATGAATGTCGTAACTGATCCTCCAATTCGCCTGTTGATTATACTACCCTGCAACAGAATTCTCCCGAGACTGATGATAGATTGGAAACTCCCAAACATCTAATCTCAAAATCTACCGCAACAAATCGATCAACAAGCATCAACGACCCCCAAATCATACCTTATCGAACCGGAGCTCAGTGGTGGTGTCTGTGGCCGTGTTCATGGCCGTGGGAGGAGGAAGAGCAGCCGCCCTTGCCGCCGCTGGTCCCCTCGCCGGCGTCCCCATGCGGATTCCGGCGGCCGCCGTCCGCCTCGTCGTCGCTGCAGTCCTCGTCGAAGGGCACCTCCTTGTGGAAGATGCAGCACTTTTTGGAGCTCTTGCGGCCGAGGGACTCGTTGTCGACGGTCCCCTCCTTCCAGGACACCTTCTTCTTCGCCCGCCGCTTCAGCCGCAGGACCACCGTCTCCGGCGGCGGCGGGGCGGCCGCGGGGGCGGAGGAGGAAGGGGAGGGGTCGATCGTCACGGTCACGGATCCGGATGACGAAGACGACGGAGGCGGCCCGCGGGTAGCCATAGCGATCTGCGATTTCCCCTCGTTTCCTTACTCTCTCGCTTGTCTAAACTTTCCCCCCTTTCGTTGCCCTTTGGATTTTTATTTTTCGTTCACGGCTTGCGGTGCCCCGTTGGGAAATTGGAACGATGGAAGTCCGAGCGTAGAGCACACTTTTTTTTTCCCTTTTGAGGGCGTAGAGCACATTTGTCTCCCATTTGATTATACTGTACCAGTTCGCCACGTTTCTGTCAGAAAATCCAACTTAAAGCTGCACGAGTATTAACAAAATAATAAGGTTGGAAATTCAATTTGGCTTCCGAGAGCATGTGCTCCCGACCCAAAAGTAATTTTTGAAATGTTAAAAAAAATCAAAACAACATTTTTATATGTTGCTAGTCACATCTAAATGCTACCCGTAAATTTTGAGGCAAAAGGATATAACCTTTAGAACTTTAACATTATTGGTGTTCTCGGCAAGGCCCTTATCTCCTAGTTGCGATCTAAAGCGTCATAGTGAAACCATAGACCCGTAAGCTTATGTACTTTATTCACGTGACTGGGAGAGTTCATGTCCCCTACATTTTTTTATATTCTTCTCGTTAGTCTCGATTCCTCGATTATCCGAGAATCTTACTCGCTTCTACATCGAAGTATTCGTGGCCATCTGCCGGGCCTGGTTGGGCTATGGGTCGGGCCTAACAAAGCCCAAATCAGAAAACCTAGGCTAGGGCCTGGTCCAGGGCAGCCATAGGGCCTAATTTTAAGGTCCAAACCCCGGCTCGACAGTGAAAAGGTCAATTGGGCCTTGGATCGAGCCTCTTCCCTAAGATGCAAGAATGGCAAGCCCAGGCTCGGCCCGGTGTGTCCTTCAGGCTCAACACTTAGGCCCGGGCCCAGCCATGTGTGTCCTCTGGGCTCAAAACTTAGCCCCAGGCCCGGCCCGACGTGTCCTTCAGACTCAAAACTTAGGCCCAGGCCCGGCCCGCGGGCAAGACCGGGTCGGGTATCCCATGGCCAGGTATACACCGACGACACACTTGATGGGGTTAATCATGATTCAATACTTTTGCCTGTTCTCAAAGGTTTGGACGAGGTCAGGGATAACATGATCCCCTTCACGACCAAGTCATCTATGTATACGTCTATATTATTTTCTTCTACGTGTGGAATGCCCGCTGCATGGCGCGTTGATAGGTGGAACCTACGTTCTTTAGTTCGGATGACATGGTTTTATAAACCCTGACAACATGGCGAGGCTAGACCAAAAATTCAATTTGGTACACGGGCTCATTTACACCTAGTGAACAGTAAAATATAAAGAAATAGCAGAAAAATTCAAACAATTCTAAAAAGAATATGCTGCAAGATGACCAAATGCATGATGTTCGTGCAAAATTTCAGCTTATTTGGATATTCGAGGAGCTCGTGACAAAATCTGGGGTGAATAGTGTTGTTTTCTCGGACACCTGAAATTTGTCTTTTTTGCCACGAGCTATTTAAATGTCCAAACAAGCTGAAATTTTGCACGAACATCACAGTTTTGTGCATCTTGCATCACAAAAAATTGAATTTTTTGCTACTCCCTCCATTTTTATATACAAGACCACAAACTTAAATTACAGATACCAAGATAAAATTTAATATATGTTTTGCAACCAAATTTTTTTCTCGTTTACTGGGATCATTAATACACCGCATACATGTAAGAAAATTGAATGGAGGAATTAGCTAAGGCTGGTCCTAGTGGGGAGTAACATAGTACACTAGTATTATGCATATGATACTAGTGTATGATACTACATCCATAGTGCATAGTATCATAGGTGGTCTCATTTATTATCATATATGACACATAGTAGCATAACATTTATTGTGATACGGTATCTACCTATGTTACTATGATCCTCTCTCTCTTCTTTAATTGCCTGCCACATAAGCATGTTTGCGAGTCCCAACTCCCAAGTACATGATACTACTCCCTCATTTCCGGTTTATAAGACTCAATTCAAAAATCTCATCAATCAAGGTAGATGGTGAGTGGTGGAATACCTTTTGGAGTTTGCAAAAGCACCCAATTAATGCTCTTGTTTTTCTCAAAAAAGTATGTTTACCAATGCATTAATTGCAATGCATGCATGCATAAATTACATGCATTAGTCAATTTTCTCTTAATACTTGCATGCAATGATTTAATGCACCTTAGAATCTAAACATGTGATGGAAAACAACCAAATTGAGCCTTATAAAATGGAAAAACTAAAATTTTGAGATAAACCCTATAAACCGGAAAGGAGGGAGTAGTTATGTTACCCCCACTATGGCTAGCCTAAGTGTCATTATGACTGCATGCATGCAAGTAACAATTTGTTAGTACGAGAAAACATCATTAATTTTTGCCTCGATTACTGTTAGTGGCCTTATGTAGATGCAAAATTTATATTTCATGGTGACCTTGTATAAGTAAATGGAGGGAGTATTATTTTTAATTTTACAAGAATAGGCGCTTCCTAGGCTAGACCCCCTTTATAAGGGAGAGTATCCATCCTCCCTTCAGGCTGATCTTTTGGGAGGAAGAGAGCTCTCCACTTTTGGCTGGGCTTGATGTGCCCAGGAAACAGAGAGCAACTAATTAACGAGCGCTCCTTCGAGAGCCTCGCAACGATCAGCGCCACTTGGCACGCTCTCAGCCATTTGCCACGTGTCGCGCTCTGGGCGCTCCCTCTATTTTTTTTTTGTTTTTTTGCATGCGTTTTCAGCTTTTTTAACGGTTTTTTCCTCGGTTTTTTTCAACGTTTTGGTTTTCCACCGGTCTTCCTTAGCTTTTTGATCAAAAAATCTCCAAAAAAAATTGCGCAAAAGAACGCGTTTTCTTTTTTTTCCTCCCTTGCACGAGTCACGGTTTTGCTTCCGCAAGAGGCACGGTTGTGCTTTCGCGAAAGTCACAGCCATGCCTCATCGGAAACGGGAAAAGAACGCGTTTTCTCTTCTTTTTTTCCCTTCCGCGAGAGTCACAGTTTGCTCCCGCGAGAGGCACAGTTGTGGCCTCTCGCGGGAGCAAAACCATGACTCTTGCGGAAGGAAAAAACCCGTGCTCCCGTTTTTTTTTTAGTTGCTACTCAAGCTCATCTAAAGAAAAAAAATCCTCTTTTTTGAGTTGCTACTCCAGCTCATCTGAAAAAAAAGTCCTCTCCCAGTACCTCCAAATCCCATGTATGACCAAAGTGTTACTCTAATTCCAGACAGAAATACAATGCACCCATATGACCAGTAAATTCCGAGCAGCTTATATAGCATAGATGGTTCAATAGCATTCGTTGTTTTGAGTTGCTACTCAAGCTCATCTGAAACGCGGCGGGGAACCAACATGTTTAATTGCCACCCTATCAGCAGTTGGGTTGGAGGTTGATGGAGACGCTTTGATTTTGCAATAAATCTTGACAGCACACTATCTTTGCCGTGCCACAGAACATATCCAACACGTGAGCACCAAGATTATGTGCCCACTGACTTTCTGTAGGGCATTACTGTAAGCATCTCGTTCTTACATGGGAGACAATGGCCTGAATTACTGAGGGGTAAAAAGTATGCAGAGGTCATAGAACAAATCAGATTGGCGTTGATCAGCAAGTGTGATCAATCAACCGAATATATCAATAAAAATGTACAGAAATTGCTGCTCTAAACTGAAAGCCCGTCTGGGTTGTGCGCCTCGATGTCGACATGTCTGATTCCAGGCACAATCTTCTGTATCTCTGACTCCAGCCGATCCACTTCATATCCCAGAGCATCCACCACACCCTCACCTGTACAGGCAGCAGTAACGCGTGCCTTGTCAGAACATGATAACAAGCATACAAATTGCGACTAGAGCAACATACTGCATACCATACTCAGCCATAACCCTTCGTAGCTCCGCATCATCCTTACTCAACGAGGCCTCCCGGAACTGTCAAAACGAATCGATAAAAGGTTATAGAGAAATGATATCGATGATCTATTGAGATTGGTGACCAAGAGAGGATGTTTGAAAAAGGAATAGCCAATATTAGCCATCACAGTGCAAAGATGCAACTCGTACTTCAAACCAACTTACTTGGATGAAACTTTAGCTATAAATCCTCCTTTCATCTATACCCTACCTTACTTTTTATGGAGGATTATTGAGATGCTTACATGCTGAGAGTACAATTATACATCAAACGGGAGTTTGCACTTGAAATTTTCCCATCTTACAACATGGACATGTTTTTTGAACTGCTCGAATACAATCATCTCAGAAAGGAATGCATCGAGTGCAACCCCTCCTCTCGTCTAAATGTGTGAATCAGAGATATAAAGATGGGCAGTGCAAAGATGCAGCTCATGCTGCGATACCAAGCAATTTGGATGAAACTTTTCAGTATAAAATTATAAATCCTTTTTTCATCTACACCCTGTATTTTTGGGAGGATTATTGAGACCTATTATGCAAAGTGCACAAAATTGACATTGAATTGAGGGCTTCCAATTGATATTTCCGCAGCTTACAACAAGGACATGCAGTTAATTCAAATTTTTATCACGCCTAGTTAGCATGAGTGAAATATTAATTACACAACTCTCAGTAAAGGTAGATGTTAAGTTAAAGTCGGTGTCTTGAAGAATCCACTAAACATCAATCACTGACTGACTGCTGACACTCTAGCCAAAGCTTGACTATACTAGCGAGAAGAGCAATACAAAGACTACCTAGAATTTCGACAAAGAAATTGAGTGATTGCATCAGTTTAAGATAATAGGCACATAAATTAGCAATTATTCACTAACCTGGCAACAGAGCAATACCAATATACTCATTAAAAAGAGCAAAATAACTACGTTGCTTTAAAGTAGAAAAGACACCTGTTTAGCCCATACTCCACGTCCAGTCCTTTCAAGATAATTTTGCACCAAGACTACTCCATTGAAATCTGTGAGATGATTACGTCAATAAATTGTTAAGACAAGATCAGAAATGTAAGAGGAATTTCAGCAAGCGAGTATAGATGAGCTCAACATGTTAGCAAATATGGATGGGAAGAGTCAACAAATTAGCAAATTGTAAGGGCTACCCCTTGAAATATCCTTCGTATACATACATGTTTTGCATACCATAATGCTTGTTTTTTGTTTCGTGATAACAGATGAATACACATGCAGTAGTTTGGTACCCTCTTAGTATTCACTGGCACTCCACCCACTGCCTCTCCCCGCACCCATAACTCTATACAACACTCTTCCTCCCATACGAACCCCAAGGGAAAATCTTTTGCAGGCAAGTCATCGTCTCGTGGGGATTTCAGACATTAATTCCCTCAGGTAACATAACAGTTACGAGTTAGTGCCAACTGCA
The DNA here is from genome assembly GCF_018294505.1 of Triticum aestivum. NCBI lineage: Eukaryota > Viridiplantae > Streptophyta > Magnoliopsida > Poales > Poaceae > Triticum > Triticum aestivum. Next base: position 408,624,557 of record NC_057798.1, read on the forward strand.
AAGTCATATGAACCCCGAGGGGAAAATCCTTTGCAGGCAAGTCATCGTCCCGTGGGGATGTCGGACATTAATTCCCTCAGGTAACATAACAGTAAATTATGAGTTAGTGCCAACTGCAAATTCATGAAGTTAGCTCACTAAAGTGTATTCCTTCTTAATGGTCATACAATAGCCATACAGAAAGATGCTTGTAAAGCGATAGGTTCAAGATTAATAAGTTAATAGATGATAGGGCCATCCATTGCAGATAAATAATATCAACTCGGTCATTTACAGCAAATTCAATTCATCAAATAGAAACAACCAAGGCTAACTAAAAAGAGTGCTCTGTAACTATTAACTTCCAGAAAGAAACATCATATACTAAGGAATGATGTGCCAATTCAACAAATAGAAACAACAAGGTTAACAAAAAAGAACTGCTCCATAGTTATTAATTCAAAAAAGAGACATGCTAGACTAAAAACTATGAACTAAAAGTGTCAATAAATTAGAATAATTGTAAGCTGGAATATGGCACATGATAAGAGTCATACCAATTTCTGCTTTGAATCTAAAGAACCCTGGCCCAATCACCTCACTTTTGCAATCATAAAGAGAATCTACAACCTGCAAGATGTAATAACATCAGCTTCATAACAAAGCTTCTGAGCATTGTACTATGAAATAAAGTCATCCGGAAGTTACCGGATCAGATTTCAGAAATTCAAGAACTCGCTGCATATCATGATCATCAATGGCCCTACCAATTAAAGCATGCCTGTTCCTCTGGATGAGAAAAATCGCAACCTACAGAGATAGCACAATTGTTGAATCTTGCTTTGAAACAAGACATGAGCAGGAATGAACAAACAGATGCAAATCCTGAACAAACCATCAGAGCAAAGATAACCCAGATGAAAACATATAGTGGTCATTTTAAGTATGGCCAATGGATTTTGCAGAAACCATTTGTGTGAAAATTATGGGTATACTTGAAGCCCTTATTCAGTTCCAATAGCATTTAGTGAAAACATTAATTGGTTGAAGCTGGTCGACAGTCATTGTAATAGTCTATTATAGTTCTGCATAAAAAAAAACAGGAAATTGTGGTTTTTAAAGCTTATAAGTTAATTTTCAAGTGAAACTGGTTGTAGTTATACTAGTTTTATCCCATACTAACCAAACTAGGTTTTATAACGTTAGGCTAACAAACATGTTGCTCTGGCATGACTTTCTCACGGGTTTTTCACAGGTACTCCCTCTGTTCACGATGTTCTAACTTTTTTCTGAATCAGATGTATATAGACGCATTTTAGTGTGTTTGTTCACTCATTTCATTCCGTATGTAGTCCATATTGAAATATTCAAAAGATGTTATAATAGTGAACAGAGGGAGTAATAAATAGGAAGTGTTGCCTCACAGTATCAATTCTCAGTTTACCTAACACTAGAGCATGGATAGCATACACAGCTTCACTATGAAACCAAATGCAGGATGTGTGAGGCAAGTGATACAAAAAAAAAGGAATAAACTAGCAATCAAATAAAAGTATGCACCTCTTACAAAATAAAAGTTTAATAGAACATACTTCAGACTTAACGCAATTGACAAAAAAATATACATCAAGAAACATAACGCCACTATAGCAGACTAGCGGTGGCAGTTATGAAACTTTTGGCCTTAGAGCTTCACAAATCAAACAAATGCAGTCTATGCAGTGTGCCACTTCAACAGAACAAAGCCTTTAGTCCCAAACAAGTTGGGGTAGGGTAGAGCTGAAACCAATAAGATCTCGCAACCAACTCATGGTTCAAACAAAGATAATTTCAATAAGAAAATATAATCGGGTAGAGAGTTCAAATGGCGGAATGTGTGGCTTTGCTCAATGCGAAAACATGACGATATTCATTTCAATTTGTTTCAGATTCTCATGAAAATGTGTACAGAAAATATGGCAAAATTGTCAGTAGGGCAGCATAATTCAAGTACAGAGCACAAAAGAGTACAAAAATACATTTGTATTGACTCTTCGTTTGTACAAACAGAGCAAATATAAGCTGACAGAAGCAAAACAAAAAAACATGAAACGGAAAAATTAGCATACCATTCCAAGTAAGTTACCAACAATGATAGAACCAATTGGATCATAGATGGGGTTTCCTGTCATTTGAACAGCCACCAAAGATGCTGCTGCGATAGCAAGACCTGTAACAGCAGCACCATCCTGTCGGACAATTATTGGGATATGAGAAGGAATCAAGGAAGTTAAGAAGTAATGAATAAATGGTAACTGGTAAGTAAACAAGAAATATGATTAAGATGGCAAATGCGGGCAACTAAATTAATCATAAAAAAGGGCACAGATGCAAGTTCAGGATTTCAGTTGCAGGAAGTGATTGGACTACAAGAGAGAGGTACTAAGGTAGTTTAGAACACATTACTCACTTCAGTCATAACAGCAACTGAAGTTGGATCATGACCACGCCAGATGTAGTCTCTGATACTCATTCCTTCTGCTGCTGCACCTTTCTTAACAGCCTTTATAGCAACAAGAAGTGAAGCACCTAGAGAGACAACAGCATCTGTCAACTAAAACCATACTAAATAACTAAAACAAATAAAGACAACAGGTTTTCATGAATAACACCTTCAATTAGGATCGACCCACCGATCACTAATGCAGCATAGTGAATGTTCTCGGGAGGCTGTGTAATATAAGTATAAGATATGAAAACTGTACTTGGGATAAGATTTGATGATAAAATGGAATGTACATGCAAAATTCTCTACTGAATCAAATGATACACTGGCATCATACTTGAGAACTCCACAAGTTCTGAACTCCATTCACAATAGTAGCACCTGAACCCAAGCAAAATATTCCAACCGCGGATATCAAAGACCATACAAATCTTTCTTTTGAATAACCATAGCTGCAAAAGAGATTAAGCTAGGGTAAGCAATCATTAAGTCAAGACACAGGGCACCACATCAATTTATGTCATATATAGACAGTCTTATCAGTTATCACTGGTTCTCTAGAGAATATTATTTATTATACAGTGATTAATACCAGGGTTCTTCCTTATCACTAATAGTCCAGTAAAAACGGGAGATCTTTGTTGGCAAAGCATGCATTAAAATCAAAGAGTTATACATACGGGTGTAGAGCATCTGGAGCACGTCTTGAACTTCTCAGACCATATGCAAGAAGAGCCTGAATTTTGATAGGCAGTTAGTCTCTGGGTATGCTACTTCACTCCAGGTCAAGAAATAGACAGGAAAAAAAGAAACACGAACTTAAGTTGCAAAGGTAAAGTTACCTGGTTAGCAAAGTCTGCCACCGAATGTACTAGCTCAGCTAGCATAACATGACTAGATGTTGAAAACCACACACCAAACTTCAGCGTGAAGACAAGGAAATTACACCAAAGTGCCGTGTTAACCGCTCGATGGCTGAGATCAAACCAACAGGAGTTGCATGAAATGAAGTGTATATCAATAAAGAACCTTGAGAAATAATTCAAGCATGCAATAATAAATTAATGGTCACTATTTTGCAAATAATTGCTAACGCAAATATTAAATAACTCATATGATAATACACAAAACTGAATACCCTTAATGACAGTGCAATGAGTGTTTCATAGAGAAAGACCACCATAATTCATACTTCATCATAAATGAAAAAAAACTATTCAGAGTGGATCTTCTTCCTCGGTTTGGATGGAGAAATAGCTTCCATCTGTCCTCTAAAATGGAAAAGATACATACTCTACAATATTTTCCTCTCAAGCATAGATAGCATCATCACTCCCATCACAATCATTACTCTTCCATCATTGTAAATGGAATAACATTTCCGTCCAGTCACAATATAGAGGCAATAGCATTTCTGCCCCATCATAGCACATAAGTATATTACAAGAGCAATTAAAATGATTCCTTAAGAAAAGCATGGCCGAAACACGCAAATCCATCAATTGATTAATAGCAGTGTGCCAACTACGCAGTTTTTAGAACAAAAAGGATCGTCCGAATTACCTGTGCTCATCGTCGAAGTGTGTCTGCTTCTTGGTCTTGGCGACACGCAAAGAATAACCTGCGGCCCAACAGGAACAGCAACAATACCAAACGTAAGATGCCTGACGAACCCCAGAACGAGGACACGGACAGGAAAAACGAAGGGGCACTGGTCTTACTGCGGGAGATGGTGAGCAGGACAGGGGGCGCGTCCGCGACGGTGCCTCGGGGCGGTGACGCTGCCGGGGGTAACGTCCGCCACCCGCGGAGGCCGAGGAGGCCGGGGGCACCGGAGGCGGAGCCGAAGATCGGGCGGGGCGAGAATGGCGGAGGCGGGGGCGTTGGATGTCGATCCTCGCGGTCGTCGTCGCGGCGGAGGAGGTGGTGGAGTGGAAAGGGCGAGGGGACGAGGGGGCGGGACGATGATGAGAGGAGGCGGAGGCGGAGGGCGGCGGCGGCGGCGAGAGGACGGCGCATTTAGGGATGCCGGCCCCGCCGGTGGTGCTGTTGGTGCTGCCGCGGGCGTGGCGCAGCTTCCATTCGAGGGAAAGCGATAGAAGAACGCAAAGGAAGGAGAGCTCTAGGTGGGTTTGGGGGATTCTGGGTGCACCGTGGGCTGGACTGGGCTCGTGCAAGTTAGGGTTCGGCGTCCTGTAAAACTAGGCTTTTGCTCAAACAAAATTGTAAAACTAACCCACCCACCCACCCCTAGGTTTAGGGTTCCACCTCTCCTCTGGCGAAAAGCTGGAGTCCACGTGAAATCTTGCTGGGGGCTGATTCTCTCTCGGCCGCCGGTGAGATCAACCTATCTCCGCCACGCAGATCCGTTTGCATGGCGGAACCATCGCAGCAGAAGTTAGGGGGGAAGGAGGAAGGCGGGTCGACGGCTTTAGCATCGGGGGCGGCGACGGTAGGGCATGTCGGATCGGAAAGGATGCTGGGGGGTGAGGAAGAGCTGGAAGTGGAGGGACTCAGTAGAACGGGCGAGGGAGACGGGACGCAGAGGAGAGGAGGGAGCATGAGGATGAGATCGAAGATTCAGATGGAAATCTCCATGATGCTGACTTAGGACTGGAGGATCAATTGGCAGGGATGAAGCTACATGGGAAGGAAGAAGAAGGCCTAGATTTCTCGGCTGAGGTGGAAGAACTGATCAAGGATGTCCGATGGTTGGCGTTGTTCCGTGTACACACGACGAAACCGTTCAGTCACGCGGCTTTACTTCAGCAGATGCACAATGCATGGTCGGCGGCGCAGGGGGTAACTTTCAACATCAAGGGGCCAAATCTTTTCCTGGTCCAATGCCATTGCTTGGGGGATTGGAGGAAGATCATGGAGGGAGGGCCTTGGCTGTTCAGAAGGGCCCCAGTGGTGATCCAAGAGTATGATGGTTTCTCGGATGTGAAGGAATACAAACTTGACAAGATTCTGGTGTGGGCTAGGGTGAAGGGCCTGCTAGATGGCCTCACCAGGAAGAGAGAGCTGGCAGAGAAGGTTGCTGCGAAAGTTGGGGACCCTCCGTTCAATGTGATCATGAATAAGGGTAGGATCAACCCGGCGAGTACTTTGAGGGCTAGGGTTTATGTGGATGTCCACACCCCCCTGGTTCATTTTGTCCATATCACATTGAAGGAAAGGAAAAAGTACAGTGTGTATTATGAGAAGCTCCCTAATTTTTGCTATGCATGTGGACTAATGGGACATCTGGCTGATGAATGCGGGGATGGAGTTCATGACCCAAGCACCTTTGGGTGGGCGACTGGCTGCTATGGGAGCCAGAGATGCCAGCTACTCAGCCCTTTGGGGGGAGAGGCAGAGGAGAAGGCAGAGGGAGGGGTCGAGGAAGAATGGCAGGAGGTGCTGATAGAGGAACTTGGGGGGGTAGAGGTCCGATGGATGGTACAGGAAGGACTGAGGAGCGAGAAGACGCTTCTCACGGCCCGCATCAGATGGAGGTGGAGGACCGGGGCGCCCTAGTGGAGAGGCGGGTGAAAAAGGGGTGCGGAAGAGGCTGGTGGCGGCGGATGGATCTCTCAATGGAGGAGGGCATCAGCTGCAAAACTTACCCGGCAGGGTTGCGGGTACGGTGATGATGATTGAAGGCAACTCGCTTTCAGCTAGCCCATCAGGTGTAGTCACTACACCGGAGAAAAATCGCTTCATTAAGAAGCGACGCCAAGATGAAGGAGAATGTTCTGAGTCAGATATGGAGGCGGCCTCCCATGAGGAGAGCCGCCAGCAAAGATGAGGACTCTATGCTGGAACTGTCGCGGGATTGGCGACCCTTCGACAGTACGAGAGCTCCGCGATCTTGTGGAGGCTAGTGCGCCGTCGGTGCTTTGTATAGTGGAGACGCAGATAGCAAAGAACCGAGTGGAGGGGTTGGCGGCTTCTTTAGGTTTTGATAGTAGTTTTGCAGTAGCGAGTAGGGGCAGGAGCGGAGGATTATGTATCTTTTGGAAATCAACTATTGAGCTTTCAATAAAAAACTTTTCTCAATATCACATTGACTCTTGGGTCTCTGAACCAGGTGTCGTGCAATGGCGATTGACATGTTTCTATGGAGAGGCCACTAGAAGCCTGAGGTATAAAACTTGGGACACAATGAGGAGACTGCGGGGCGAGAGTACCCTGCCTTGGGTTTGCATCGATGATTTCAATGAGATTTTACGCCAGGAAGAGCAAATGGGGCCGAATACTCGAGATAGCTCACAAATCGCTGGGTTTCGGGAGGCTGTTGATGTTTGTGGCCTGTCAGATTTGGGATACAAGGGCTTGGACTGGACTTTCGAGACACGGGTGACGGGTGGACAGTACTGTCGGGTAAGATTGGACAGAGTTTTGGCTACTTCTAGCTGGTCGAGCCTGTTTCCTTTTGCTAGCGTGGAGCACCTGACAGCGGCGAAGAGCGATCATAGCCCAATCTTACTGATGACTGACTTGGAGGCTGGGAACCAGAGGATGAACTCGAAGAGACCGTTTCGCTACGAATGCGCGTGGGAGACGGACACCCGATTTGAAGGAATTGTGGAAGCCGCCTGGAACGAAGATGGTCCTGCGGGGTCAATCACTGAGCTGGCTAACAAACTTCAGTCTGTTTCTTCGGCCATGGCGCGATGGGGGCGACAAACTTTTGGGTCTGTTCGTATGGAAATACGGTCCCTCCATCGTCGCCAACTGGCCTTGCTGCGAGGGGAACCGACACGTATGGGACCCGGCCAAGAGGAGAAGGCCATTGAAGACCGCATGGTAGAACTAGCCTATCAGGAGGAGATAATGGCGAGGCAGCGTTCCCGTATCACCTGGCTTTCTGAAGGCGATCGGAACACGGAATTTTTCCAAAGGAAGGCGAGCGCGAGAAGGTCAAAAAACAGAATATCACAGTTGAACCGAGCGGATGGCTCTGTATGCACGGACAAGGACGAGCTGGCCAACATGGCCACGGAGTTTTATGAGAATTTATACAAATCGGAGGGCACTATAGGCATTGAAGAGGTGTTATCACATATCCCGGTGCGGGTGGATGGCAGTATGAACTCAAAGTTGAATGAAGTGTACAACAAAGAGGAGGTAAAGGAAGCCCTCTTTCAAATGTTTCCGACCAAGGCACCGGGCCCGGACGGTTTTCCCGCCCACTTCTTTCAAAAGCATTGGGAGCTTTGCGGGGATGAGGTTACAAGTATGATCATTCGAGTGCTCGATGGAGTAGATTCACCGGAGGAGATTAACAACACGTTCATTGTTTTGATTCCCAAGATAGCGAGTCCAAAAATTTTAGGACAGTTTCGGCCAATAAGCCTTTGTAATGTGATCTACAAGATTGCCTCAAAGGTCTTAGCAAATCGGTTGAAATCCATTCTCCCCGAAATCATCTCAGAAGAGCAGTCGGCTTTCGTTCCTGGACGCCTCATAATGGATAACTTCATCACAGCCTATGAGTGCTTGCATTACATGAAAACCAGGAGGGTCAAAGGAAACAGATATTGTGCCCTAAAATTGGATATGATGAAAGCATACGATCGTTTGGAATGGTCTTACCTAGAAGCAGTGATGACCAAGATGGGGTTCAGCCCGAGGTTCATTGCCACGGTGATGCGGTGCGTGTCCTCGGTCTCTTTTTCAGTTCTCTTCAATGGAGGGAGCTTGGATGCTTTCCGGCCTTCACGTGGCCTGCGGCAAGGGGACCCTATATCGCCCTACTTATTTTTGCTCGCGGCTGAGGGTTTATCATGCTTACTGAAGGCGCAAGGGGCAGTCCGAGGGATTGAAGTTGCTCCTCAAGCACCTCCAGTTAATCATTTACTTTTTGCTGATGACAGTTTGCTATTTTTTGAGGCCTCTGAGGAAAGTGCTACGAGAGTTAGGGAACTACTAACCAAATATTGCAATGCCTCGGGCCAGAGGATAAATCAGGATAAGTCTTCTATCTTCTTTAGTAAAGGTGTGGCTGCTATGACAAAAGAAGTGATAAAGCAAACCCTGAATGTTCATACTGAGTCCTTGTTAGAGAAGTACCTAGGCTTACCCTCGGATGTGGGTAGAGCAAAGGAAGGGTCCTTCAGATATCTAAAGGACAGAATTTAGAAGCGAGTTCAAGGGTGGATGGAGAAGTGCTTATCAGCGGGCGGCAAGGAAGTGCTCATAAAATCTGTGGCCCAGTCCATTCCGACATATTCGATGGCATGCTTCAAGCTGCCAAGGGGCCTTTGTGAACACATCAATGGCCTAATTCGGAAGTTTTGGTGGGGAAGTAAGAATGGAGAAAGGAAAACAGCATGGGTTTCCTGGAATACAATGACAAAACCGAAGTTCATGGGCGGCTTGGGGTTTCGAGACATTGAGTTGTTCAATCTGGCTTTGCTTGCACGACAGGCCTGGAGACTGCTACAAGAGCCGGAGACGTTGAGTGCAAGAATTCTGTGCGCCCGTTACTACCCTAATTCAAATATCCTTGATGCTAACCTGGGTTCGGCCCCATCTCAGGTTTGGTGGTCAATCTTGGAGGGGAGGGATGTGTTGTCTCTAGGGCTGATCAAGAGAGTTGGTGATGGTTCTTCCACCCGGATTTGGTCAGACAACTGGATTCCGAGAGACTATAAACTCCGCCCGATCTGTGCAAAAACAGCAAACCCACCATCTTTGGTGGCCGAGCTGATCAATCCAGTGACTCGGTCTTGGGACAGGCAAACACTATTGGATCACTTTATAGCACCGAACATTGACATGATCATTAACATACCCATCAGCAATCGAGTACAAGATGATTTCTGGGCCTGGCATTACGATCGGCGTGGTGTCTTTTCAGTTCGTTCTGCATACCGAATGATCACGGCTATCAAAGCTCAAAGGGAAGATTGGATTGAGCACCGACCGGGACACTCAGATGCTGCAACAGATAAAAGCTCATGGACACAGTTATGGCAAGCGCAAGTACCATCCAAAGTCCGTGTTTTCGTGTGGCGACTTGCCCACACTTTGCTACCCACGGGCCTGGTCCGGCACCAGAGGAAGATGGCAGATAGTCCGGTATGCTCCATATGCAATGCCGCAGAGGATTCATGGAGGCATTCACTATTAAGGTGTACCATGTCCAGATGTGTGTGGGCGCTTGGTGATGACGAGCTACTCGAGCATGTGATATCGAACCAAAATGAGGATGCTAGACTATGGCTCTTATGGCTTTTCGAGACCACAAATCAACAGGACCTTGCTCGTGTTCTAGTAACCATGTGGGCGATTTGGTGGGCTCGGAGGAAGGCGATTCATGACCATGAGTTTCAGAGCCCGTTATCAACGATGTGCTTCATCAAGAGATTTTTGGATGATCTTGAGATTGTTGCTGCCAAGAATTCAAAACAACCAGTAGGACGGGCTGGTCAGCCTCGGGCACGAGTGTGGCTACCACCTACGGGGGAGGCGGCAAAACTAAATTGCGACGGAGCTCTTTCCACTTTAGGAGATAGAGGAGCTGCTGCAGTGGTATGTAGGGACAAGGCCGGAGTCTATCTTGGAGCTTCAGCAGTTGTGTATGAGGGCTTGATCGACCCAGCAAGCCTGGAGGCACTAGCTTGCAGCGAGAGCCTAGCCCTTGCTCGAGACTTAAATCTGCAGAACTTGGAGGTAGCCTCAGATTGCCAGGAGGTAATTTCGTATATCAGGAATGGAGGTGCACCGGTCTACGCACCTGTCCTTAAGGAAATTCAGTTTAGTAGAAACCTTTTTCACTCTGTTTCTTTCAATTTCGAATTTAGGGAGAATAATTTTGAGGCCCACTCGCTAGCTAAAGGAGCTGCGTCTCTTGCGGTGGGTCGCCATGTGTGGCTAGGGGCCCTGCCCGACATTGCTTGTATCCCTCATCTTCTGAACCATGAATAAAGCCCCTAGTTTACCCTAAAAAAATTGTAAACTAAGATTTTCATGTAAAAACGTGTTAAAGAAAAGGGTTTTTGTTGTAAAAGCACCAAGCAAACCAAACATACCATCATACGCTCGAACTCATCATGCTTACTCACAAACATACCTATTTTTTCTTTAAAAAACCAAGCATACCATTGTACGCATGGACTCTTCCATGCTTACTGAATAATAGAGTCATGATACTTGTTTTAAAAAAGGCTAGCATATATGTCGTGTGTTGTACCGAGAGAACAAGATGATCACATGTCTTAACCTAATAAGCCTACAGTCATGTTGTCGCTTATCGTTGTCTCTACGGTCATCGACGGGTCGTATGTTCACCTGATCACAACGCATCGAAACATGGTCAATCCCAAGATGTTGAGGTCGGCCATCGCGTGACACACCTATCATTGAACCGCGCCAACGCAGGAGGATGAGCGACATCTAAGGGTGAATCCATTTGAGTAACCCGTCGTTCACTATGCTACTACATGCATGTGATGTTCGCTGGAGGGGAATATCTTTTGTTGCTAAGCACTTTGATTTATCTCTTAAACTGATGTTCAGAGACCGGTTAGTTTATCAATCCCTAGGATCATCATCCAACAATTAATGGTGTCGAAAGTGAAGGTGCCACTGTCAGAGGGGAGAAATTACAAGGGAGCGATGCGTGCGTAGACACTAGGGAACATCGGCGTGTCCATCGTCGGCACTAGAGTGCTCATCCTGCCCTATGTTTGTCGCACTGTCGGTTGGCTCGGTGGTGCCGACACGGCCACAATACCTTAGATAAGGTGTGCTCGAACCGTACATGAACCAGAAAGATGAAACATATGTCTGTAAAGTTTTTCTTAAAAAATGAAGACATCCAAGTGGATGTTTTCTCGTGAATTAAAAAGATATTTCTCATGGATTAAGGAGCAGATTACTACCTGAATTGTGTCCACGAACAAATAGATGATAGCATTTTCTTATTCATTGCTCTAGAGATCAAGGCATCCACCTTTTATGTCAATGAGAAACATAAGCAACTAGATACGAACATGATGCCCTTTGAGATCTGATTTGGATAATGAAGGTTCCCTGCCTTCCTCAAGGAGTGACCCTAAGTTATCTAACTCACGCGAGGATGTGCACTACGACAAAGTCTCTGACAAATCTTTGTTGACGAATTAAATTCATATTTTTCAACCGAATATTTAATAACCTTAGGGGTGTAAACACTGGTATTAAAAACATGCATGAGTATGAGATCTTACTCTGACAAACTTATATTTGTGTTGAGGATCTTAATCATATTAATTTATGCTCTGGAAGACAACAACTATGATGTGCTTGCGACACGAGAATGTGTGGGATGTGTGTGAAGTACATCTTGACTGTTGCGCGACCTGCATCAGGAGTCAATTGTCCAATCGCAGACCCTTACCACCTCACAGGGTTACCTCGATTATTAAGGATAAATATTTGGACAAAAATATTGGGCATTTAACGACCACACCTCATTCATCCGCAAGAATTGCTTTCCGCTACCGTACTAACCCCTTCTCCCACTACTGTTCGGGATAGCGTTTCGTGTACTTCTTGATCCTTACCTCCCCCTGGATCGACTTACGGGGTCTTTGGTACCTGAAGTGACTTAGATTGAGAAGAAGACAAGAGACAACCTTGTTGCAATCGGACACGTTAAACATTCAAAGTCATTCTAATAATCCCTTCCACAAAATACATCGGGTTGTAAGGCCTTGCCTCAACCCATTGCCTTATAGAATTAATCGCATATGGCGATCGGATCACAAGATGAACTCGTTGAAGAAGACTTGCAAATGAATGATTGATTTATAATATGTCTTACAATAGTTGTCGGATGCGATACACGATTACAAGTATGACTAGCTTGGACATAGTATGTTGCGGTGATGATGGTGGCGGCAGCTGTGGAGATGAGATGGGAAATGACAATGGCTAGGGTTGGAAGATGGTTGTGGTAATCTGTTTCGTGAATGGTGCTCACTATGTTGGGATTTTGGCATTTGCCCTTTTTATGACTTGTGATCAGGTGGACCTCCTGGCGCCAATGGCAGCAGGTACGAGCAATCGGGCTCGTACCAAACATCGTCTTACGCTCTGGTTTTATCTTGTGAGCCTCTAGTTCCTTCTTGTCCTCCATCACACTTTTCGTTTCTACATACACTATGATTCCTTTTCATGTTTAGGCCATTCCCCTGGGAAAACACATTAAACAAAGGATTTCACGATCTCTCGCATTCATTAGTCATTAGTGGCAATATCAAAGTGATTTTCTCATAAATATCGGGATTATCAAGTTCAAAGAACGGTGTGATGGGCGCAAAAATATAACTCATCAACCTTCAGTTTCAGCAGGGTTGCACCTCACTTGTAGCCTTAGAAACTCCTTAATGTAATCTGAGACAGTAATATTTCCTTGAGCACAATTTTGAAATTGGATAAATAGGATCTGATCATAATCAGTGGGAAAAATCACCCTTTCAACAGACTTTTCATTCGCCGCCAAGTCCTCACATGGGGACCTCCTCTCAAGTCTCACCCCGCCTTCTTCTTGAAAACGATGCCACCATGCACTAGCTCCTCCTTTCAGCTTGTATGTAACCAAAGGAAACTACAATCTTCCGGAACCACGATGACCTCAAAGAAAGTCTCCACTTCATATAACCAATCAAGACATGTCTTGACTTTCACCTTGTATGTATCCCTTGCATATGTAGGCTAGGGTACTGATATGTCTCAAACGTATCTATAATTTTCTATTGTTTAATGCTATTATATTACCACTTTTATATACTTTTTGTAGTGATTTGTATTATTTTTCTGGACTAACCTATTAATTTAGTGTCCATTCTCTTTGTTTTTGGTTTTCCGATAAATCAATATTTACGGAGATCAAAACCACTTGTCGATTCAATGCAATTTTTTGAGCAACAAGAAACCCTGGAAACTTTGGGAGAGGTCTAGAGGACCTATAGGGATCCACACGGCCACCCCGCACGCCTTCGGGGTACGGCGCGCCCCTAGACTGTGTGGGCTTCACTGATACATCTACAATGTATCTATGATTTTTTTATTGTTTCATGTTATTATATTATCATTCTTATATGCTTTATATGTAAATTTATGTTATTTTTGTGGACTAGCATATTAACTTAGTGCCCATGCCAGTTCCTGTTTTTCTGCATGTTTCTTTGTTTCATAGAAAAAACATACCAAACGAAGTGCAAACACGATGAAACTTTACGGTGATTTTTTCTGGACCAGAAGAGAACCTAGAAGCTTCAAGGAGAGACCAAAAGATACAAGAGGGCACCACAATCTCAAGGGGCGCACCCCAGGGGGGCGCCAACAACACTCGTGGCCCCCCTGAGCACCTCCCTGGCCTAATCTCTAGCCTATAAATTCCCATATATTCCAAAACCCCCCAAAGCGAGACCCGAATGATTTTAGCACTGCTGCGAGCCTCTGTTCTTCTGTGATCCCATCTGGAGGCCTTTTCTGGTACTCTGCCGGAGGGGAAAACCATTGGATAGGCAATCTTCATCCACCTTGTGATACGTCGTCAATATATCTATAATTTTTTATTGTTTCATGCTATTATATTATCAATCTTGTATGCTTTATATGCCATTATATTTTTTGTGGACTAACCTATTAACTTATTGCCCAGTGTCAGTTCATGTTTTTTTTCCTATTTCTTTGTTCGCAGAAAAACCATACCAAACAAAGTCCAAACATGATGAAACTTTACAATGATTTTTTCTAGACCTGGAGAGACCCTGGAAACTTCGAGGAGAGACCAGAAGATGCATGAGGGAGTGATGACCCATAAGTATAGGGGATCTATCATAGTTCTTTTGATAAGTAAGAGTGTCGAACCCAACGAGGAGCAGAAGGAAATGACAAGCGATTCAGCAAGGTATTCTCTGCAAGCATTGAAATTATCAGTAACAGATAGTTTTGTGATAAGATAATTCGTAATGGGTAACAAGTAACAAAAGTAACTAAGGTGCAGCAAGGTGGCACAATCCTTTTTCTAGCAAAGGAAAAACCTGCATGAACTCTTATATAATGCAAAGCGCTCCCGAGGACACATGGGAATTACTGTCAAGCTAGTTTTCATCATGCTCATATGATTCGCGTCCGTTACTTCGATAATTTGATATGTGGGTGGACCGGTGCTTGGGTGTTGTCCTTACTTGGACAAGCCTCCCACTTATGATTAACCCCTCTTGCAAGCATCCACAACTACGAAAGAAGAATTAAGATAAATCTAACCATAACATGAAACATATGGATCCAAATCAGCCCCTTACGAAGCAACGCATAAACTAGGGTTTAAGCTTCTATCACTCCAGCAACCCATCATCTACTTATTACTTCCCAATGCCTTCCCCTAGGCCCAAATTATGGTGAAGTGTCATGTAGTCGACGTTCACATAACACCACTAGAGGAGAGACAACATACATCTCATCAAAATATCGAACGAATATCAAATTCACATGATAACTTATAACAAGACTTCTCCCATGTCCTTAGGAACAAACGTAAATACTCACAAAAGCATATTCATGATCATAATCAGAGGCGTATTAATTATCATTAAGGATCTGAACATATGATCTTCCACCGAATAAACCAACTAGCATCAACTACAAGGAGTAATCAACACTACTAGCAACCCACATGTACCAATATGAGGTTTTGAGACAAAGATCGGATAAAAGAGATGAACTAGGGTTTGAGAGGAGATGGTGCTGGTGAAGATGTTGATGGAGATTGACCCCCTCTCGATGAGAGGATCATTGGTGATGACGATGGCTTTGATTTCCCTCTCCAGGAGGGAAGTTTCCCCTGCAGAACAACTCCGCCGGAGCCCTAGATTGGTTCTGCCCAAGTTCCGCCTCGAGACAACGTCGCTTCATCCCGAAAGCTTCGTACTGATTTTTTCAAGGTCAAAACACATCATATAGCAGAAGATAGTCATCAGAGGCCTGCCAGGGGCCCACAAGGCAAGGGGGCACGCCCAGGGGGGTAGGTGTTGGGGAACGTAGCAGAAATTCAAAAAATTTCCTACGTAACACCAAGATCTATCTATGGAGAGACCAGCAACGAGTAGAAAGGAGAGGAGAGTTTGCATCTACATACCCTTGTAGATCGCTAAGCGGAAGCGTTCAAGTGAACGGGGTTGATGGAGTCGTACTCGTCGTGATTCAGATCACCGATGATCCTAGTGCCGAACGGACGGCACCTCCGCGTTCAACACACGTACAGCCCGGTGACGTCTCCTACGCCTTGATCCAGCAAGGAGAGAGGGAGAGGTTGAGGAAGACTCCATCCAGCAGCAGCACAACGGCGTGGTGGTGGTGGAGGAGCGTGGCAATCCCGCAGGGCTTCGCCGAGCACCTACGGGAGAGGAGATGTGTCACGGGAGGGAGAGGGAGGCAACCAAAGGCCTTAGGTCTGATTGCTCCTCCTTTTCCCCACTATATATAGGGCCAAGGGAGAGGGGGAGGACGCAGCCTTGCCCCCTCCTCCAAGGAAGGGGTGCGGCTAAGGATGGGGAGGAGTCCATCCTCCCCAAGGCACCTCGGAGGTGCCTTCCCCCTTTAGGACTCTTCCCTCTCCAAGTTTCCTTGCGCATGGGCCTCTTGGGGCTGGTGCCCTTGGCCCATGTAGGCCAAGGCGCACCCCCTACAGCCCATGTGGCCCCCCGGGGCAGGTGGCCCCACCCGGTGGGCCCCCGGGACCCTTCCGGTGGTCCCGGTACAATACCGATGACCCCGAAACTTGTCCCGATGGCCGAAACAGGACTTCCTATATATAAATCTTTACCTCCGGACCATTCCGGAACTCCTCGTGACGTCCGGGATCTCATCCGGGACTCCGAACAACATTCGGTAACCACATACAAGCTTCCTTTATAACCCTAGCGTCATCGAACCTTAAGTGTGTAGACCCTACGGGTTCGGGAGACATGCAGACATGACCGAGATGACTCTCCGGTCAATAACCAACAGCGGGATCTGGATACCCATGATGGCTCCCACATGTTCCACGATGATCTCATCGGATGAAACACGATGTCAAGGACTTAATCAATCCCGTATTCAATTCCCTTTGTCTAGCGGTATTTTACTTGCCCGAGATTCGATCGTTGGTATCCAATACCTTGTTCAATCTCGTTATCGGCAAGTCACTTTACTCGTTCCGTAACACATCATCCCGTGATCAAATCCTTGGTCACATTGCGCATATGATGATGTCCTACCGAGTGGGCCCAGAGATACCTCTCCGTTTACACGGAGTGACAAATCCCAGTCTCGGTCCGCATAAAACAATAGATACTTTCGGAGATACCTGTAGTGCACCTTTATAGTCACCCAGTTACGTTGTGACGTTTGATACACCCAAAGCACTCCTACGGTATCCAGGAGTTACACGATCTCATGGTCAAAGGAAGAGATACTTGACATTGGCAAAGCTCTAGCAAATGAACTACACGATCTTTTGTGCTAGTCTTAGGATTGGGTCTTGTCCATCACATCATTCTCCTAATGATGTGATCCCGTTATCAACGACATCCAATGTCCATAGCCAGGAAACCATGACTATCTGTTGATCACAACGAGCTAGTCAACTAGAGGCTCACTAGGGACATATTGTGGTCTATGTATTCACACGTGTATTACGATTTCCGGATAATACAGTTATAGCATGAATAAAAGACAATTATCATGAACAAGGAAATATAATAATAATACTTTTATTATTGTCTCTAGGGCATATTTCCAACAGTCTCCCACTTGCACTAGAGTCAATAATCTAGTTCACATCGCCATGTGATTAACACTCACAGGTCACATCGCCATGTGACTAATACCCAAGAGTTTACTAGAGTCAGTAGTCTAGTTCACATCACTATGTGATTAACACTCAATGAGTTTTATGTTTGATCATGTTGCTTGTGAGAGAGGTTTTAGTCAACGGGTCTGAACCTTTCAGATCCGTGTGTGCTTTACAAATCTCTATGTCATCTCCTAGATGCAGCTACCACGCTCTATTTGGAGCTATTCCAAACAACTGTTCTACTTGGAGATATTCTAAATTATTGCTCCATTATATGTATCCGGTCTCTCTACTCAGAGCTATCCGGATAGGTGTCAAGCTTGCATCGTCGTAACCTTTACGACGAACTCTTTTACCACCTCCATAATCGAGAAAATTCCTTAGTCCACTAGTTACTAAGGATAACTTTGACCGCTGTCCTGTGAGCCATTCTTGGATCACTCTTGTACCCCTTGACTGACTCATGGCAAGGCACACTTCAGGTGCGGTACACAACATAGCATACTGAAGAGCCTACGTCTTAAGCATAGGGGACGACCTTCGTCCTTTCTCTCCATTCTGCCGTGGTCGAGCTTTAAGTCTTAACTTCGTACCTTACAACTCAGGCAAGAACTCCTTCTTTGACTGGTCCATCTTGAACACCTTCAAGATCATGTCAAGGTATGTGCTCATTTGAAAGTATCATTAAGCATTTTGATCTATCCTTATAGATCTTGATGCTCAATGTTCAAGTAGCTTAATCCAGGCTTTCCATTGAAAAACACTTTCAAAATAACCCTATATGCTTTCCAGAAATTCTACGTCATTTCTGATCATCAATATGTCAACAACATATACTCATCAGAAATTCTATAGTGCTCCCACTCACTTCTTTGGAAATACAAGTTTCTCATAAACTTTGTACAAACCCAAAATCTTTGATCATCATCAAAGCATACATTCCAACTCCGAGATGCTCACTCCAGTCCTTAGAAGGATCGCTGGAGCTAGCATACCTTTTAGCATCCTTAGGATCGACAAAAACTTTCTGATTGTATTACATACAACCTTTCCTCACGAAAATTGGTAAGGAAACAATGTTTTGACATCCTATCTGCAAGATTTCATAAATAATGCAGTAATCGCTAATATAATTCCAACAGACTCTTAGCATCGCTACGAGTGAGAAAATCTCATCATAGTCAACTCCTTGAACTTGTCGGAAAACACTTCGCCACAAGTCGAGCTTCATAGATGGTGACATTACCATCCACGTCCGTCTTCTTCTTAAAAGATCCATTTATCTCAATGGATTGCCGATCATCGGGCAAGTCCATCAAAGTCCATACTTTGTTCTGATATATGGATACTATCTCGGATTTCATGGCTTCTAACCATTTGTCGGAATTCGGGCCCACCATCGCTTCTCCATAGCTCGTAGGTTCATTGTTGTCTAGCAACATGACCTTCAAGACAGGATCACCTTACCACTCCGAAGTAGTACGTGTCCTTGTCCTCCTACGAGGTTCGGTAGTGACTTGATCCGAAGTTTCATGATCAATATCATAAGCTTCCACTTCAATTGGTGTAGGTGCCACAGGAACAACTTCCTGTGCCCTGCCACACACTAGTTGAAGAGATGGTTCAATAACCTCATCAAGTCTCCACCATCCTCCCACTCAACTCTTTCGAGAGAAACCTTTCCTCGAGAAAGGACCCGATTCAAGAAACAATCCATATTGCTTTCGGATCTGAATTAGGAGGTATACCCAACTGTTTTGGGTGTCCTATGAAGATGCATTTTATCCGCTTTGGGTTCGAGCTTAATCCTGAAACTTTTTCACATAAGCGTCGCAGCCCCAAACCTTTAAGAAATGACAACTTAGGTTTCTCTAAACCATAATTCATACGGTGTCATCTCAATGGATTTACGTGGTGCCCTATTTAAAGTGAATGTGGTTGTCTCTAATGCCTAACCCATGAACGATAGTGGTAATTCGATAAGAGACATCATGGTACGCACCATATCCAATAGGGTGCAACTATGATGTTCGGACACACCATCACTCTATGGTGTTCCAGGCGGTATTAATTGTAAAACAATTTCCACAATGTCTTAATTGTGTGCCAAAACTCGTAACTCAGATATTCATCTCTATGATCATATCATAGACATTCTATCCTCTTGTCACAATGATCTTCTACTTCACTCTGAAATTACTTGAACCATTCAATAATTCAGACTTGTGTTTCATCAAGTAAATATTCTCAACATCTACTCGAATCATCTGTGAAGTAAGAACATAACGATATTCACTGCATGCCTCAGCACTCATTGGACTGCACACATCAAAATGTGTTACTTCCAACAAGTTGCTATCTTGTTCCATCTTACTGAAACCGAGGCTTTTCACTCATCTTGCCCATGTGGTATGATTTGCATATCTCAAGTGATTCAAAATCAAGTGAGTTCAAACGATCCATCTGCATGGAGTTTCTTCATGCGTATACACCAATAGACATGGTTCGCATGTCTCAAACTTTTCAAAAACGAGTGAGTCCAAAGATCCATCAACATGGAGCTTCTTCATGCGTTTTATACCATTATGACTTATATGGCAGTGCCACAAGTAAGTTGTACTATCATTACTATCTTTTGGCATGAACATGTGTATCACTACGATCGAGATTTCAATGAACCATTCATTTTAGGTGCAAGACCATTGAAGGTATTATTCAAATAAATAGAGTAACCATTATTCTCTTTAAATGAATAACCGTATTGCGATAGACATAATCCAATCATGTCTATGCTCAACGCAAACACCAAATCTCGATGGTAGAGGGAGCGTGCGATGCTTGATCATATCAACATTGGAAACACTTCCAACACATATCGTCAGCTCACCTTTAGCTAGTCTCCGTTTATGCCGTAGCTTTTTATTTCGAGTTACTAACACTTAGCAACCGAACCGGTATCTAATACCCTGGTGCTACTAGGAGTACTAGTAAAGTACACATTAACATAATGTATATCCAATATACTTCTATCGACCTTGCCAGCCTTCTCATCTACCAAGTATCTAGGGTAATGCTGCTCCAGTAGCTGTTCCCCTTATTACA
Source organism: Triticum aestivum (assembly GCF_018294505.1). Classification (NCBI taxonomy): domain Eukaryota; kingdom Viridiplantae; phylum Streptophyta; class Magnoliopsida; order Poales; family Poaceae; genus Triticum; species Triticum aestivum. The sequence goes on from NC_057798.1 coordinate 408,644,944, forward strand.
GAAGCACTTAGTCTCGGGTTTGGGTTCAACCTTGGGTTTCTTCACTAGTGCAGCAGCCGATTTGCCGTTTCATGAAGTATCCCTTCTTGCCCTTGCCCTTCTTGAAACTAGTGGTCTCACTGACCATCAACGATTGATGCTCCTTCTTGATTTCTACTTTCGCGGTGTCAAACATTGCGAATATCTCAAGGATCATCATATATGTCCCTGATATATTATAGTTCATCACGAAGCTCTAGCAGCTTGGTGGTAATGACTTCGGAGAAACTATCACTATTTCATCTGGAAGATCAACTCCCACTTGATTCAAGTGATTGTTGTACTCAGACAATCTGAGCACAAGCTCAACGATTGAGCTTTTCTCCCTTAGTTTGCAGGCTAAGAAAATCGTCGGAGGTCTTATACCTCTTGACATGGGCACGAGCCTGAAATCCCAATTTCAGCCCTTGAAACATCTCATATGTTCCGCGATGTTTCGAAAACGTCTTTAGTGCCTCAACTCTAAACCATTTAACTGAACTATCACGTAGTTATCAAAACGTGTATGTCCGATGTTCGTAACATCCACAAACGACGTTTGGGGTTCAGCACACTGAGCGGTGCATTAAGGACATAAGCTTTCTACTGATCGCATAATTGCTACTATCAACTTTCAACTATAATTTCTCTAGGAACATATCTAAACAGTAGAACTAAAGCGCGAGCTACGACATAATTTGCAAAAGGTCTTTTGACTATGTTCAGGATAATTAAGTTCATCTTATGAACTCCCACTCAGATAGACATCCCTCTGGTCATCTAAGTGATTACATGATCCGAGTCAACTAGCCCGTGTCCGATCATCACGTGAGACAGACTAGTTAACGTCGGTGAACATCTTCATGTTGATCGTATCTACTATACGACTCATGCTCGACCTTTCGGTCTCCGTGTTCCGAGGCCATGTCTGCACATGCTAGGCTCGTCAAGTTAACCCTAAGTGTTTTCGCTGTGTAAAACTGTCTTACACCCGTTGTATGTGAACGTAAGAATCCATCACACCCGATCATCACGTGGTGCTTAGAAGCGACGAACTGTAGCAACGGTGCACAGTTAGGGGAGAACACTTCTTGAAATTTGTAAGGGATCATCTTATTTACTACCGTCGTCCTAAGTAAACAAGATGCATAAACATGATAAACATCACATGCAATCAAATAGAGTAGTGACATGATATGGCCAATATCATATAGCTCCTTTGATCTTCATCTTCGGGGCTCCATGATCATCTTGTCACCGGCATGACACCATGATCTCCATCATCATGATCTCCATCATCGTGTCTTCATGAAGTTGTCACGCCAACGACTACTTCTACTTCTATGACTAACGCGTTTAGCAATAAAGTAAAGTAGTTTACATGGCGTTCTTCAATGACACGCAGGTCATACAAAAAATAAAGACAACTCCTATGGCTCCTGCCGGTTGTCATACTCATCGACATGCAAGTCGTGAATCCTATTACAAGAACATGATCAATCTCATACATCACATATATCATTCATCACATTCTTCTTGGCCATATCACATCACATAGCATACCCTGCAAAAACAAGTTAGACGTCCTCTAATTGTTGTTGCATGTTTTACGTGGCTGCTATGGGTTTCTAGCAAGAACGTTTCTTACCTACGCAAGACCACAACGTGATATGCCAATTGCTATTTACCCTTCATAAGGACCCTTTTCATCGAATCCGTTCCGACTAAAGTGGGAGAGACTGTCACCCGCTAGCCACCTTATGCACCAAGTGCATGTCAATCGGTGGAACCTGTCTCACGTAAGAGTACGTGTAAGGTCGGTCCGGGCCGCTTCATCCCACAATACCGTCGAAACAAGATTGGACTAGTAACGGTAAGCATATTGAACAACATCAACGCCCACAACTACTTTGTGTTCTACTCGTGCAAAGAATCTACGCAATAGACCTAGCTCATGATGCCACTGTTGGGGAACGTAGCAGAAATTCAAAAAATTTCCTACGTAACACCAAGATCTATCTATGGAGAGACCAGCAACGAGTAGAAAGGAGAGGAGAGTTTGCATCTACATACCCTTGTAGATCGCTAAGCGGAAGCGTTCAAGTGAACGGGGTTGATGGAGTCGTACTCGTCGTGATTCAGATCACCGATGATCCTAGTGCCGAACGGACGGCACCTCCGCGTTCAACACACGTACAGCCCGGTGACGTCTCCTACGCCTTGATCCAGCAAGGAGAGAGGGAGAGGTTGAGGAAGACTCCATCCAACAGAAGCACAACGGCGTGGTGGTGGTGGAGGAGCGTGGCAATCCCGCAGGGCTTCGCCGAGCACCTACGGGAGAGGAGATGTGTCACGGGAGGGAGAGGGAGGCAACCAAAGGCCTTAGGTCTGATTGCTCCTCCTTTTCCCCACTATATATAGGGCCAAGGGAGAGGGGGAGGACGCAGCCTTGCCCCCTCCTCCAAGGAAGGGGTGCGGCTAAGGATGGGGAGGAGTCCATCCTCCCCAAGGCACCTCGGAGGTGCCTTCCCCCTTTAGGACTCTTCCCTCTCCAAGTTTCCTTGCGCATGGGCCTCTTGGGGCTGGTGCCCTTGGCCCATGTAGGCCAAGGCGCACCCCCTACAGCCCATGTGGCCCCCCGGGGCAGGTGGCCCCACCCGGTGGGCCCCCGGGACCCTTCCGGTGGTCCCGGTACAATACCGATGACCCCGAAACTTGTCCCGATGGCCGAAACAGGACTTCCTATATATAAATCTTTACCTCCGGACCATTCCGGAACTCCTCGTGACGTCCGGGATCTCATCCGGGACTCCGAACAACATTCGGTAACCACATACAAGCTTCCTTTATAACCCTAGCGTCATCGAACCTTAAGTGTGTAGACCCTACGGGTTCGGGAGACATGCAGACATGACCGAGATGACTCTCCGGTCAATAACCAACAGCGGGATCTGGATACCCATGATGGCTCCCACATGTTCCACGATGATCTCATCGGATGAAACACGATGTCAAGGACTTAATCAATCCCGTATTCAATTCCCTTTGTCTAGCGGTATTTTACTTGCCCGAGATTCGATCGTTGGTATCCAATACCTTGTTCAATCTCGTTATCGGCAAGTCACTTTACTCGTTCCGTAACACATCATCCCGTGATCAAATCCTTGGTCACATTGCGCATATGATGATGTCCTACCGAGTGGGCCCAGAGATACCTCTCCGTTTACACGGAGTGACAAATCCCAGTCTCGGTCCGCATAAAACAATAGATACTTTCGGAGATACCTGTAGTGCACCTTTATAGTCACCCAGTTACGTTGTGACGTTTGATACACCCAAAGCACTCCTACGGTATCCAGGAGTTACACGATCTCATGGTCAAAGGAAGAGATACTTGACATTGGCAAAGCTCTAGCAAATGAACTACACGATCTTTTGTGCTAGTCTTAGGATTGGGTCTTGTCCATCACATCATTCTCCTAATGATGTGATCCCGTTATCAACGACATCCAATGTCCATAGCCAGGAAACCATGACTATCTGTTGATCACAACGAGCTAGTCAACTAGAGGCTCACTAGGGACATATTGTGGTCTATGTATTCACACGTGTATTACGATTTCCGGATAATACAGTTATAGCATGAATAAAAGACAATTATCATGAACAAGGAAATATAATAATAATACTTTTATTATTGTCTCTAGGGCATATTTCCAACAGTCTCCCACTTGCACTAGAGTCAATAATCTAGTTCACATCGCCATGTGATTAACACTCACAGGTCACATCGCCATGTGACTAATACCCAAGAGTTTACTAGAGTCAGTAGTCTAGTTCACATCACTATGTGATTAACACTCAATGAGTTTTATGTTTGATCATGTTGCTTGTGAGAGAGGTTTTAGTCAACGGGTCTGAACCTTTCAGATCCGTGTGTGCTTTACAAATCTCTATGTCATCTCCTAGATGCAGCTACCACGCTCTATTTGGAGCTATTCCAAACAACTGTTCTACTTGGAGATATTCTAAATTATTGCTCCATTATATGTATCCGGTCTCTCTACTCAGAGCTATCCGGATAGGTGTCAAGCTTGCATCGTCGTAACCTTTACGACGAACTCTTTTACCACCTCCATAATCGAGAAAATTCCTTAGTCCACTAGTTACTAAGGATAACTTTGACCGCTGTCCTGTGAGCCATTCTTGGATCACTCTTGTACCCCTTGACTGACTCATGGCAAGGCACACTTCAGGTGCGGTACACAACATAGCATACTGAAGAGCCTACGTCTTAAGCATAGGGGACGACCTTCGTCCTTTCTCTCCATTCTGCCGTGGTCGAGCTTTAAGTCTTAACTTCGTACCTTACAACTCAGGCAAGAACTCCTTCTTTGACTGGTCCATCTTGAACACCTTCAAGATCATGTCAAGGTATGTGCTCATTTGAAAGTATCATTAAGCATTTTGATCTATCCTTATAGATCTTGATGCTCAATGTTCAAGTAGCTTAATCCAGGCTTTCCATTGAAAAACACTTTCAAAATAACCCTATATGCTTTCCAGAAATTCTACGTCATTTCTGATCATCAATATGTCAACAACATATACTCATCAGAAATTCTATAGTGCTCCCACTCACTTCTTTGGAAATACAAGTTTCTCATAAACTTTGTACAAACCCAAAATCTTTGATCATCATCAAAGCATACATTCCAACTCCGAGATGCTCACTCCAGTCCTTAGAAGGATCGCTGGAGCTAGCATACCTTTTAGCATCCTTAGGATCGACAAAAACTTTCTGATTGTATTACATACAACCTTTCCTCACGAAAATTGGTAAGGAAACAATGTTTTGACATCCTATCTGCAAGATTTCATAAATAATGCAGTAAACGCTAATATAATTCCAACAGACTCTTAGCATCGCTACGAGTGAGAAAATCTCATCATAGTCAACTCCTTGAACTTGTCGGAAAACACTTCGCCACAAGTCGAGCTTCATAGATGGTGACATTACCATCCACGTCCGTCTTCTTCTTAAAAGATCCATTTATCTCAATGGATTGCCGATCATCGGGCAAGTCCATCAAAGTCCATGCTTTGTTCTGATATATGGATACTATCTCGGATTTCATGGCTTCTAACCATTTGTCGGAATTCGGGCCCACCATCGCTTCTCCATAGCTCGTAGGTTCATTGTTGTCTAGCAACATGACCTTCAAGACAGGATCACCTTACCACTCCGAAGTAGTACGTGTCCTTGTCCTCCTACGAGGTTCGGTAGTGACTTGATCCGAAGTTTCATGATCAATATCATAAGCTTCCACTTCAATTGGTGTAGGTGCCACAGGAACAACTTCCTGTGCCCTGCCACACACTAGTTGAAGAGATGGTTCAATAACCTCATCAAGTCTCCACCATCCTCCCACTCAACTCTTTCGAGAGAAACCTTTCCTCGAGAAAGGACCCGATTCAAGAAACAATCCATATTGCTTTCGGATCTGAATTAGGAGGTATACCCAACTGTTTTGGGTGTCCTATGAAGATGCATTTTATCCGCTTTGGGTTCGAGCTTAATCCTGAAACTTTTTCACATAAGCGTCGCAGCCCCAAACCTTTAAGAAATGACAACTTAGGTTTCTCTAAACCATAATTCATACGGTGTCATCTCAATGGATTTACGTGGTGCCCTATTTAAAGTGAATGTGGTTGTCTCTAATGCCTAACCCATGAACGATAGTGGTAATTCGATAAGAGACATCATGGTACGCACCATATCCAATAGGGTGCAACTATGATGTTCGGACACACCATCACTCTATGGTGTTCCAGGCGGTATTAATTGTAAAACAATTTCCACAATGTCTTAATTGTGTGCCAAAACTCGTAACTCAGATATTCATCTCTATGATCATATCATAGACATTCTATCCTCTTGTCACAATGATCTTCTACTTCACTCTGAAATTACTTGAACCATTCAATAATTCAGACTTGTGTTTCATCAAGTAAATATTCTCAACATCTACTCGAATCATCTGTGAAGTAAGAACATAACGATATTCACTGCATGCCTCAGCACTCATTGGACTGCACACATCAAAATGTGTTACTTCCAACAAGTTGCTATCTTGTTCCATCTTACTGAAACCGAGGCTTTTCACTCATCTTGCCCATGTGGTATGATTTGCATATCTCAAGTGATTCAAAATCAAGTGAGTTCAAACGATCCATCTGCATGGAGTTTCTTCATGCGTATACACCAATAGACATGGTTCGCATGTCTCAAACTTTTCAAAAACGAGTGAGTCCAAAGATCCATCAACATGGAGCTTCTTCATGCGTTTTATACCATTATGACTTATATGGCAGTGCCACAAGTAAGTTGTACTATCATTACTATCTTTTGGCATGAACATGTGTATCACTACGATCGAGATTTCAATGAACCATTCATTTTAGGTGCAAGACCATTGAAGGTATTATTCAAATAAATAGAGTAACCATTATTCTCTTTAAATGAATAACCGTATTGCGATAGACATAATCCAATCATGTCTATGCTCAACGCAAACACCAAATCTCGATGGTAGAGGGAGCGTGCGATGCTTGATCATATCAACATTGGAAACACTTCCAACACATATCGTCAGCTCACCTTTAGCTAGTCTCCGTTTATGCCGTAGCTTTTTATTTCGAGTTACTAACACTTAGCAACCGAACCGGTATCTAATACCCTGGTGCTACTAGGAGTACTAGTAAAGTACACATTAACATAATGTATATCCAATATACTTCTATCGACCTTGCCAGCCTTCTCATCTACCAAGTATCTAGGGTAATGCTGCTCCAGTAGCTGTTCCCCTTATTACAGAAGCACTTAGTCTCGGGTTTGGGTTCAACCTTGGGTTTCTTCACTAGTGCAGCAGCCGATTTGCCGTTTCATGAAGTATCCCTTCTTGCCCTTGCCCTTCTTGAAACTAGTGGTCTCACTGACCATCAACGATTGATGCTCCTTCTTGATTTCTACTTTCGTGGTGTCAAACATTGCGAATATCTCAAGGATCATCATATATATCCCTGATATATTATAGTTCATCACGAAGCTCTAGCAGCTTGGTGGTAATGACTTCGGAGAAACTATCACTATTTCATCTGGAAGATCAACTCCCACTTGATTCAAGTGATTGTTGTACTCAGACAATCTGAGCACAAGCTCAACGATTGAGCTTTTCTCCCTTAGTTTGCAGGCTAAGAAAATCGTCGGAGGTCTTATACCTCTTGACATGGGCACGAGCCTGAAATCCCAATTTCAGCCCTTGAAACATCTCATATGTTCCGCGATGTTTCGAAAACGTCTTTAGTGCCTCAACTCTAAACCATTTAACTGAACTATCACGTAGTTATCAAAACGTGTATGTCCGATGTTCGTAACATCCACAAACGACGTTTGGGGTTCAGCACACTGAGCGGTGCATTAAGGATGCAAAGGATTTGGCTAGCTGTAAGTGCATCTAGTGCCCGTTAGTGATTTTGGTGTATTGAAGACTTATAGGTTAAGGGACTGATGCGTTTGTGAGTGTACACATGTCTATAAGTCTATGAGGAGTTTGATATTTACAGAGAAAGTCGACCCCTAAAAATGAAGTTCTTCGTCTGAAGACTTTGTATATCTGAAGACTTTCTGAAGACTTTAAAAGTGAAGAAATTGGTGTGACCTGGAAGACTTAGTATTCATTCGAGGAACATGAAGCGTGAAGACTACTATTTTCGTAGTTTCATTTTCTCTTTCTTGAGTCATAGGAAACGCCGTACTGTTAAAGGGGGTCGAGGAAATTCTAAGGAAAATTTTCCATGTGATGCTCAACTCAAAATCCTACACCTACCAATCCCTTCGAGTGAAGCCATTGGAAATCTCATACAGTTCACTCATATTCTTCAGTGACAGAGATGAAGTTCTTCTAGTCTCTGAGGAATTTGTTCTGACTGAGGAGTTAGGAATTCACCAGTGTGAATTACCTACACAGTGAGGAACATGATAGGCATGAGGATTTTGATAGTCAAAATTCCGACCATTGCTGTGCTATGCGCCAGCGGTTCCAAAATATCTATCCACCTAACGGTCATATCAGACAAGGGCATTTATGTCTTATCATGTCGGGCTGCTCCCTAGGCTATAAATAGCCGCCCCCTTCAACCACTAGCTGGTTGGCTGCTCCGAGAGAAATTGACACTTGTCAATTGTGAGCATCCCATCCTCCAAGGACTTTGAGCGAAAATCATCAAGTGAGGAAAACCCAAAACCCAACACCTACAAACCCAAAGTGATTGAGCATCACTGAAGAGATTGATCCCGCGTGGATCCGACGCTTGTTACCTTTGAAGACTGTGGTTCTTCCAGACGGTTAGGCGTCAAGGTCTAGAGCATCCAAGAGGAATTGTGGATCGCCGAGTGACCGAGTTTGTGAAGGTTCGAAAGTCACATGAAGACTTACCACGAGTGATTGGGCGAGATTTGTGTGACCTTAGCTCAAGGAGAATACGGTGAGGACTGTGTGTCCGGGAGTGGGTGTCCTCGAGTTTAAATACTCAGCCGCTCCAACCAGATGTACAACTGAGACAACAGTTGGAACTGGTCTACCAAATCATTGTCTTCACCAAGCCTCCTGGTTCTATTTCCTCAACTCTTTCATTTCCTCATGTCTGATGTTGTGTGCCTGTTCATATCTATTTGAAGACTTTGACTGAAGACTTTCTCAATTTCCTCAGATCAATTTCTTGAGTTTGTCCGTCTTCTTTCTTGTGTTATCCTGTGTTTACGCTTTATGTACTCTGTGTTTGTCTTCATCTCGCCATGATGACTATGCTTGTGTTCTGTTATGTTTACTTCTGAGTACTTATTCCGCTGCTAGTAGTTCTTCATTTAGGAATTTCCTCACCGGCAAATTCCTCAGTGAATAATTTATAAAAATCGCCTATTCACCCCCCCTCTAGTCGATATAACGCACTTTCAATTGGTATCAGAGCGAGGTACTCCCTTGTTCTGTGTGATTTTGGTTTAACCGCCTGGAGTTTTAGTTATGTCAACCGCAGGTATGATCAAGGTCTCTGCTAGGTGTCCTACCTTTGATGGAACAGACTACCCCTACTGGAAGAACAAGATGCGGATGCAGAGGCAATTGACAACGATCTCTGGTATGTGGTGGAAAATGGTGTTCCCACAGTCTCACCCTCTCTGAACGCTACTGATGTGAAGAGATTCAAGCAACTCGATTCTCAAGCGAAGAATATCATATGTGGTCATCTGAGCACACAATATGGAAGAGTGAGTGCTTTGGAAATTGCTAAGCTTATCTGGGATAGGCTGTCCAAAATAAATGAAGGAGTCTCAACTCAACGTGACTCTCGTGTTGACGTTCTTCGCAATCTCTTCAACCGCTTCAAAAGACTCAACAATGAAAATGTTCAGCAAACCTCCGATCACCTCACTGACATCTCAAATGAGCTTCAAGCGCTTGGCGCCACTGACATCACCGACCATGAGGTGGTGAAGAAATTGCTGAGATCACTAGATTCCTCATTTGACACTCTGGCACTAATGATTCAAGAGCGTGCTGACTACAAGTCACTTGATCCCGCTGATATCCTTGAGAGGCTGAACACTCATGAGTTCCAGCTTGCTGAGAAGAGAGATCTCTACGGTTCGAGCTATGGCAGATCACGTGCTTTGAAGGCCAAGGTAGTCTCTGAGTCTGAAGATGAAGACTCTGCCAGTAGCCTTGGTGACCCTGAAGAACTGAGCCAGGAACTTGCACTGCTCGTGAAGAAATTTCAGAAGTTCTCAAGACGTGGTCGCTTTGGAAAACCCTCAAGGAGCAATGATTCCTCATCTAGTGACTACAAGAAGAGGCTATGCCACAAATGCAAGAAACCTGGTCACTACATCCAAGATTGTCCTCAGTGGGATAAGGAATCAAAGAAGAAGAAATACAAGGATTATAGTTCTGATGACGCAAAGAAGAAGAAGAAATCTTCAAAGTCTTCATCATCAAAATCCTCGAGGTCTTCATCTCACAAGAAGAGTAGCTCCAAGAAGGCTCGGGCATTCATTGGCAAGGAAATGGACTCTGAGGCTGAATCTGAGGAACATTAGGACGAGGAGGCATCTGAGGAGTCAGAGTCTGGTGTGGCGAGCCTAGCTCTTGCTACTGCATTCGTCAGCAAGTCTATCTTCAACTTTGAAGAAAACGACTCCACCAACAAGGCTGATGAAGGCAATGATGACTACGCTCCCACCTATTGCTTCATGGCAAAGGGTGCCAAGGTAACTAAATATGCCTCCTCTGACTCAAGTGAGGATGAATCTGATGAAAATCTCAAACCCAGCTACTCTAAACTTGCTAAAATTGCTGTGAAACAACAAAAGGCTTTTGAAAAGGTTCAAAACATGCTAGACAAAAGTGATGATATGTTGGGTGAAGAAATGGATCGCACTAAAACCTTGACTGAAAATCTTCAGAGACTTCAGTCCAGGTTTGACAATATTCAAGGTCATCATAATACTCTCTTATCTGATCACGAGAAGCTTTTCTATGAATTTCTTTAAAGAAAGCAAGATCTTGGGAAGCTAAGAGTGGATTATGAAGATCTTGAGAAGGAGCGCGATTCATTACTTGCTCAACAAATCAGCGCTACCCAGGAAGAATTTGTTCCTCCATGTCTGAAGTGCATTGAACGTGAAACTACTATTTCCTCACCTGAATGTTCAAATGCTTCTAATGCTACAAATTCTTCATATGTCTCTACTGTCACTAATTCCTCATCTGAGGAAAATGCAAGTATCACTGATGATGCAAGGTTGAAGGAATTGTACATGACAGGCATGTACAAAAGCCTCAAAGGGCATCAGACTCTTTGTGATGTGCTCAAAAAGCAAATCCTTAACAGAAACCCTAGGAAAGAGGGTATTGCCTTTGAGAGGAAACTCAATGCTGATGGAACATATTGGAAGCCTGAGCAGTACCCCAAAACCTCATGGGTTGCTGCAAAGGGACCTCCAGTTGATCCATCCAACCTATCTGGCTTTACATGTGAATCTCCTCATTCTTCTGATGAGTCATTTGACTCTAACTATAAACTGTTCAAAAATCAGAATGGAGAAGTATTTGCTAGATATGTTGGGACTAACTGCATGAACGGTTCCCCTATGAAGAAAATCTGGGTTCCCAAAAGTTGCCTTGAAAGTCTTCAGGTGAATGTCCTCATGACACCACCTGTGAAGAAAAGGAACTCCAGATCAAATTCTTCATATGAACCAAATTCTTCATATAGATCCAAGTGCTCAGGTGGACCAAATTCCTCACATGGATCAAATTCCTCAAAAGGATCAAAGTCATATGATCATCATCGTGCTAACCCTTCTGTTTCGCAGGGTAGAGCTAAGGGATATGAATATGTGCATTATTCTTCAAATCATTATGTTCATAAGTCCTCGAAGAATTTCTCTGCTTATTCATATGCTTATCCTAACACCTCTTATGTGAAACAAAGTGGACTGGTGTCCATGCCACCTTTCTCATATGGTGCTCGCAGAGTGATGAATTCTTTGCCACCCCTCCAGATGTGGGTGGTGAAGAAAAAGAACTAATCTCTTATGCAGGGTCAGGTCTCCAGTCGTGCTCAAAACGACTGAAGAATTTGCTGGAGACCTGAACAGTGCCTGATAGGACGCATGCTAATCATGATGAAATGAATCTTCATTTCTCATGTCCTCATACTAATTGTCTGTTCTAATTGGTTGATGAAATTGACCTGATGATACTGATGTCATATTATTCACTGATGAAGTATATGGGTTTGTAAGCTGCACTAATTCATCTGCATGATGATCAACCCAAAGCCAATGAGTGGGTCCTCGATAGTGGATGTACAAATCACATGACTGGTGACAAGAATCTCTTGATGGATGCTCCCTTATCGCCATCACATCTGAAGCATATCATCTTCGCTGACAAAGGCAAAAGTCAGGTATTGGGTCTAGGTAAGGTTGCGATCTCTAAGGACATACACATGGACAAAGTCATGCTTGTTGAGTCCTTAGGATACAACCTCATGTCTGTCTCAATGCTTTATGATCTTGATATGGTTGTTGTCTTTGGCAAGTATCGTTGTGTTGTGATCATGGAAGCTGACAATTCCAAAGTCTTCGAAGGCTTTAGGAGAGGAGACTTGTACATTGTTGATTTCTCTACAGGACCACAACCTGCCATGTGCTTACTTGCAAAAGCTTCAGAAGGCTGGCTATGGCATCGACGGCTTGGTCATGCTGGCATGAGGAATCTGCACACGCTCGCGAAGAAGAAGCATGTTATTGGCGTTGAAAATGTCAAATTCCTCAAGGATCATTTATGCGGAGCCTGTGAAGCTGGGAAGATGACAAAGGCCAAGCATCCAACGAAGACTATCATGACTACCACTCGACCATTTGAATTGCTTCATATGGATCTTTTCGGTCCTAATCATTATTCTGCTGTGACAAATGATGCATCTCTATATGGTTTTGTTATTGTTGATGATTATTCTCGTTACACATGGGTACACATTGTTACTTACAAACATGAAGTGCAGGAAGTCTTCAAATGATTTTCCTCGAGGGCTTCAACCAACTTTGGTGTGAAGATCAAGCACATCAGGAGTGACAATGGAACTGAGTTCAAGAATTCCGGTCTTGATGACTATCTTGATGAACTTGGTATTACTCATGAGTTATCTGCTCCTTATACTCCTCAACAGAATGGCGTCGTGGAGCACAAGAACAGAGCCCTCACTGAAATGGCTCGCACTATGCTTGATGAATACAAGACACCTCGTCGGTTCTGGATTGATGCAATTGATACCGCTTGCCACATCATCAACAGAGTATATCTTCACAAATTCTTCAAGAAGACTACCTATGAACTCCTCACTGATAAGAAACCCAATGTAAGTTACTTCAAAGTCTTCGGTGCTAAATGTTGGATTAGAGATCCTCATCACAATTCTAAGTTTGCACCGAAAGCACATGAGGGTTTCATGCTTGGTTACGGAAAGGACTCACACACCTACAGAGTCTTCAACATCGCTCTTCACAAGGTTGTTGAAACTATAGATGTGCGGTTCGATGAAACCAATGGCTTGCAAAGAGAGCACCTACCTTCTGTGATAGATGAACCAACACCTGAGGTTTCTATCAAGTTCAAAGCCACTGAGGATGTCATTCCTACTGAAGAATCTGCTGAAGAATTCATTCCCGTACATGATGAACGTCGAGCTGGCGCACCTGAAGAAAATGGTGCTGAGGAAAATGCTCCTAAAGAAAATGCGAATCAAATTCCTCGAAGACAACCCGCTCATCCTCGTATTGCAAATGAAGTGCAAACCGAGAAGATCATCGATGACATTGAAGCACCAGGTCCTCTCACACGCTCAAAAGCTTCACATTTATCTAACTTTTGTGGGCACTTTGTGTTTGTCTCTATCACAGAGCCCACTAAGGTAGATGAAGCATTTCTGGAGCCTGAGTGGATTCAAGCTATGCAAGAAGAATTACACCAGTTCGAGCTCAACAACGTCTGGGAACTGGTCAAACGTCCAGATCCTCGCAAGCACAACATTATTGGCACAAAGTGGATCTACCGCAACAAGCAAGATGAAAATAGCCTTGTGGTGAGGAATAAGGCACGGCTTGTAGCTCAAGGCTACACACAGGTTGAAGGAATTGACTTCGATGAAACTTTTGCACCTGTTGCTAGACTTGAGGCTATTCGCATATTACTTGCTTATGCTAACCATCATGATATTATCTTACAACAAATGGATGTGAAAAGTGCATTCCTCAATGGTAAGATTGAGGAAGAAGTATATGTTGCTCAACCCCCAGGTTTTGAAGATCCAAAGAATCCTGATAAAGTCTTCAAGCTCAACAAGGCCCTGTATGGCCTCAAGCAAGCCCCTCGGGCGTGGTATGATACTTTGAAGGAATTCTTCATGAAGAATGGCTTCAAACCCGGTTCACTTGATCCAACTCTTTTTACTAAGTCTTATGATGGTGAATTGTTTGTGTGCCAAATATATGTTGATGATATCATTTTCGCCTGTACTGACCAACGATATAGTGATGAATTTGCCTATGTGATGAGTGAAGAATATCAAATGTCTATGATGGGAGAGTTGAAATTCTTCTTAGGTCTTCAAATTCGTCAACAGTGCAATGGAATATTCATATCTCAGGAGAAATACCTCAAGGACGTATTGAGGAAATTCGGCATGCAAGATTGCAGAAGGGTCAAAATTCCAATGCCCACAAATGGCCATCTATGCACTGATGAAAATGGTAAAGACTTTGATCAAAAGGTATACCGCTCCATGATTGGCTCTTTATTGTACCTATGTGCATCTAGGCCGGATATTATGCTTAGTGTTTGCATGTGTGCCCGATTTCAAGCTACACCGAAGGAATCATACCATAAGGCTGTGAAGCATATTCTTCGATACTTAGCTCACACACCAACACTTGGATTATGGTATCCCAAGGGCTCCACTTTTGATCTCATTGGATATTCAGACTCTGACTATGTTGGCGATCGCGTGGACCGCAAGTCAACATCTGGTACATGTCATTTCCTCGGACGATCTTTGGTCTGTTGGTCCTTGAAGAAACAGAACTGCGTATCTCTCTCCACTGCAGAAGCTGAGTACATTGCTACTGGATCGTGTTGTGCTCAACTACTATGGATGAAGCAAACACTCAAGGACTATGGCGTCAACGTGAAGAATGTGCCTCTCTACTGTGACAATGAGAGTGACATCAAGATTGCTCATAACCCAATTCAACACTCGAAGACCAAGCACATTGAAATTCGTCATCATTTTCTTCGTGATCATGTGTTGAAGGGCGACAACTCCATCGACCACATCATCACTGAAGATCAATTGGCCGATATCTTCACAAAGCCCTTGGATGAGAAAAGATTTAGCAAGTTGCGGTGTGAGCTAAATATCCTAGAATCTTCAAATGTTCTCTGAAATGGACACACATCCTAACACTTATGCTAACTTGATGACTTAGATGCGCAACACACGAAGTAACGTTTTTCTTCAATCAATGAAGACTAACCCTCTAAGTGTGAATAAATTGATTCTCAAAGCCCTACGACAATTGTACGCGGTGTCTGAAATCAGCTTTCTTATACGGTGGGTTACGCCACCAACCAAAAGTTGAAAATCTTCAATTTGAGTTTTTCTTCGCTTTTGAAATTCCTTAGTTTTTCAAATTCTTTAACTTTGCATTGTCTTCAATCTTTCCGGTGTTGTTCTTCATTCACGTATATATATATGTATATATATGTATATATATGAGTTTTAAGTCCTCTACAACATTCACTTATTGTTATTTCTTCAAGTTGATTTCTTTTGCTAAGTGAATGTGATCGGACCCTTCCCCCTCTATGCTAAACTCAACCCAGTCTATTCACAAATTCCTCATATGCGTTCTACTTGAAACTCGTTCAAATTCTTCAATGTGTCCTTGACAGCTGAAGAAATTGCGAACGGAACTTTAAAACTTATCTTATCTGAATTTTCGGCTTTGCCCCTCAAACCGTTCTGCATCCCACGATATACTTATCTATTCACCCACGATCCTACACGATCGCCACCTCACAGTACATGGGTGACACATGTCATGCAAATGAGAATGATCAGGGGCACGTTCGTCCTAAATCTTCGGGGGAACAGTTTTCACTATGACTATAAATACCCCCTCACCCCTTCCTCACTTCCTTTACTCCGCTCGACCTCTCTCTCCCGCTCGAGCTTCTCAAACCCTAGCGCCGCCGCTACTCCATCATCGCCAGTGAGGAAGAGCTTCACTGCCTCGACCTCGTCGCCGTCGTACTCGCACCGGCCGCGGAAATCTTCACTCTGCCGCCGCTGTAGCCGTCTTCCTCCGCCAAGTTAGGGCGTGGAAGATCTGAACTGACGAACTTCACATCTGTTCTTCCCAGTTTGTCATGTTCTTCACTTCGGGTAATTAAAAGTTACTTTTAACTGCTCGCTTTGATTCTCAAGTTTTTCTGAAAATCTTCAAAGGTGTTTATTCTTCAATTCTTCACACACACAAACACCTCACATGTCATCTGTTCTTGATTCGTTTCTCTAAGCTATTGTTCTTCAAGATTCCTCAATTGTGTGGATTTTCAATCTATACAACTATGGAACCTAAGACAAAGAACGCTTAGTGAAATTCCTCAAGACTCATCTGGTCAAATTCCTGAAACCTGTTCCTTTTGAAAAACCCTCTGAGAACGCATATGACCTCTCCAAATTCCTCGCAACTACACTCTGTTCATAGGTACAAATGTCCGCTACTGAATCACTAGGTTCTCATCAACTTAACATTTGCAGCGTTCCTCGAAGAAAAGTTGCATACTTCTTCAGAGAATTCGATTGTTCAAATTCCTCAACTAAAGAAAATGGCAGATGGAAAGAAGCCACAGAAGGGAGGAAAGAAGCCTGAGGTCATGACTCCTTTTGAGATCCTTGAGGACATTTATGCAGGCTATTGCACACCTGATGAGGCCAAGTTTGGTAAGGAGAACAAAAATCAGCGCAAGGTGCGCATACAGAGGATTGAAAGGAGATGGGCACGGGAATGGAGGGAGTACAGGTATGTAACTCCCAAGTACATGAAGAAATTCGCACTCAACCCTCCATGCCCAAGACCTCCATTGGCACCAGGCCAGTTGGCGGATCCCACTAGCCTCAAGCGCGATCAGGATTATCCTGATGAATGGGCAAAGCGCCAAGCCAAACTGGCTAAGTAAGCAAAGGAAGCAGTGAGGAAATTCAACGCTGACTCTGCTGCTGCTGCTGCTGCCTCAGCTGAGGCCTCTGCCAGACAGCCCAAGAAGGCTATGCCCAAGAAGCCTGCACACAAGTCCAGTGCTTCACATTCAATGCCCTCACGGCCAAGCTCCTCTGCTGTGCCATCAAGGCCAGATTCTTCAAGGCCCTCACGGCAAATTCCTCAGACTGCTCCGTCAAAGTCCTCAGCTCCTCTGTTAAAGTCTTCAGCTGCTCCGACCAAATTCTCGGCACCTGTGCATCTCGCCACGTGCCAAAGGACTAAAGACTTCTCTATTGCCTCAGGAGCATCTGCAAGCTCCTCTGCTGCTCGAAATTCCTCAGCTGGTCCCTCTCCGCTGAAGAAAAAGGCCACTGCTGGACGAGGCACTCGCCCAAGTCCTCACAAGAAGCAGGTCGCCCTTCATGTACCTTCTGATGATGATGAGGCTGATGATGAAGAACTTGCCGAAATCATCAGAAACAGGCAGGCCAGGGCCACTAGAGCCAAAGGCAGCAATGTGCCACTGATGTTGGATCCCAAGCTGATCCTTGATTTCATTGAATTATGGCACAAGGACCCCAACACGCCTTTGCCGGAGTTGAACCTCACTCCTGGTCAAAGCCATGTCCTCACTGCCTTCATTGAAGAAGAGAAATGGAAATTTAAACAAGGCAGAAGTCTGAAGAAAGCGCGGTACAAGAAATAGCGCTACCTCAAGGACAATGTCCTCACTCTCACTCCTGATCATCTCATTGCTCTGCAAGCTGAAATCAAGCAATTGAATGATGAATTTGATCACTATTATGCTGACTGGAAGGGCGCCAAGGTGTGTTTCGTCAATCTGACGAAGAAATTCACTTCAAGTGCTGCTCCACCTGTGCACGTTAAAGTTACTCAGGCTGAGGCATCTGCTCAGCCTATTGAAGAAAGTGCCAGCACCACTGATGACAATCAGGCTGCTGAAGAAAATGAGAGTGCCAGGGCTGATGACTCCATTCCACTCGCTGAAGAAATTGCCAGGGCATCCACTAGTGGTGCGCCTGAAGAAAGTGAACAAATCAGGGCAACTGCATCAGTTGCGCCTGAGGAAAATGAACCAATGTCCTCTGCACCTCATGTGCCCACACCAACTCCAATTCTTCCATCTGCATCAGATGCGAAGAAGACCAAGGCTGCAGCACAGGCAGCTGTGAAGAAAAGGAAGGCATCAGCTTCATCAGATTCTTCAGCTCCGAAGAAGATGAAGACTCTGATCAGTTCAATTGACAATCCAATTGATGCCGTTCCAGTTTCATCAATGCCATCAAAGGACCTTATTCCTTTTGGTGAAGACTATGTGATTCCTGATGAATCTGATGAAGAAACTCCTTCTGCTGCTTCTTCAGAGCAGTTGGACAAAGAAATTGAAGTGGATGAGATCCCTTCAACCCCAATCATTTCCTCACCTTTGCCTCAGTTTACTGCTGAAGAGACAAGTGTTGAAGAAATTGAAGAGGAGGATGTGGACATTGGCTGTACCACTCCTGTGCTCAATGATGAATTTTGGGACAGTCAACATCCCAACTCTCCAATGTTCACTCCCCTTCAAGCTATTCCTCAGTCCCCTGCCACCACTGAAGTGCAAATGGGATCTGAAGAACCTCATGCAACCCCAAGTGTTCATGAAGAAATTCCAGCCACTAGTGCTGAAGAAATTGTCAATGAAGAATTGACGACCCAGGCTGGAGCTGAAGAGGAGCCTGAAATTCCTCAGCCCGAGGAACCTGAGATTGCGATTCCTGAAGTGGTGCTGAAACTGACTGACACTCCTCAACCCAAGCCAAAGGATCCTTTCTCTAAGAAGCAAAAACTCAAGGCTGATGATTTCTTCAGCGAGCACATGTTCTTCACTGACTTCAACCCCTATGACAATGCTCGTCTTAGAAGGAAGCATTTCTGGACTGCCAGCCAGGCAAACTTCTATTCCTCAGTGCCTTACAACAAGGATAAAGTCTTCGATCATGAGCATATTCCTCATGTAGACATGGAATCCATGCCGTGCTTCTCTCAAGTCCTCAGCATGATTCATGACGCTGGCTTGCTAAATTTCTGCTCTGACATTGTTGATTGGAATGAAGAACTCATTCTTCAGTTCTACGCAACTTTGCATATCACAGACGATGCTGCTGATGTCAACTCATGGGTGTTGGACTGGATGACGGAAAACACTCATTACAAGGCACCAGCCACTGAATTGCTTCGTGCCCTACCAATCAGTCCTCCACTTGACGGTGCTCGTTGTCTATATGATGAGCCTGAACTCACCGATCATTATATGCAAGTGCTCATGAAGCCGCTGAAGCCAGGACAAGCTCCAAGGACCAAATTCCTCGTGAAGGAATTGCTCTATGTGCCAAGGACAATCTACCGCATTCTGACGAAGACCATGAGTCCCATCAAAGGCCATGACTCATCTGATGAAGAAATTATCAGAATGATGAAGAATATGCTTTTCAACATCATGCATGGCATCCCCATCAATTATCATGATTTCTTCATGAGGACTCTGGCGAATGTTGCACTTTCTCCATTTGAGCTGAAGCCTTATGCGCCGTGGATCATGAGATTCCTCAGAACAAGGTCTTCACTCAACTACAAGGCTGATTTTCAGAATCAACTCAGCTACTTGCCTCCTATCGAAGTCCTCAAGCAGACAATTTCCTCATCTGATGAGAAGGGCAAGTCACCAGTCGTGATCGATGAAGGCATTCGTCCATTGGATGGTCAGTTCCGCAAAGCTGCATCTTACTCCACCAATGATGACTCTGCCACTCATGATACTGCTGCCAATGCTACCAAGACAAGCCCTCAAGCTACCGCTCCTCGCGTGCTGACTGATCGCGAATTGCTGATAAGACTTCACCAGAAGGTGGATCGCAACCACAAGTGGGTTAAGCGTCAGTTTGGTTCTATTCTTCACAACATGACTTCCACACATAATGCAGTGAAGAAAAACCACTACTACCTCCATGAAGTGTTTGATCGCACTTGGGCCATTCTGTCTCATCTATATGGTGAAGAAGATCTGAAGCAAATGGGCTTCAAGGAAGACTTTGACTAGTCTGCACCTCCACCGAAGAAATTCAAGAGGGTCAAGGTTCCCTTCGTGGTGGCCAGCTCATATTCTTCATCACGCGCCACGGACGAGCATGAAGACTTGGTCGACACTGCAGCAGGCCCTACATCGACTCAAGACCCTGACAACGATGGCGCTCCTCCGTCTTCATGATATTCTTCAGGGGCGTTAGTCCTTAGTTTCAACCCTTTTGGTCATTCGATGACAAAGGGGGAGAAATTTGAGTTAGTCTTCAAGCGGGTCTATCCTATATGGGTGTTTTTTTGCTAAGTTACAACTCTCATTCTTCTGATGACTTTGTTGGATCGAGTTGTAATCTTAAACTCTATGGTGACCTGATACTTTTGCCGTGTTCTTCTGCATGCTTATTCCTCATTAATGTTAATGCACGCATGCTGAATTACATCAGTCACCATATTTCATCATGCATTTCAAATTCTTCATATTATATATCAAATGCGTGTATGAATTACAAGATATAGGGGGAGATCTCCATGATTATACTCTTCAAGTGTGCATTGCTTCAAAAGCAAATTCCTCACTATGCACATCTTCAGGGGGAGTTCTTCTATATCTTGCAATAAAATTCCTCAACATCAGTATTTACAATTCATATATTTATCCCCGTTGAAAACTTAACCTATATTGTCATCAATCACCAAAAAGGGGGAGATTGTAAGTGCATCTAGTGCCCTTAGTGATTTTGGTGTATTGAGGACTTATAGGTTAAGGGAGTGATGCGTTTGTGAGTGTACACATGTATATAAGTCTATGAGGAGTTTGATATTTACAGAGAAAGTCGACCCCTAAAAATGAAGTTCTTCGTCTGAAGACTTTGTATATCTGAAGACTTTTTGAAGACTTTGAAAGTGAAGAAATTGGTGTGACCTTGAAGACTTGGTATTCATTCGAGGAACATGAAGCGTGAAGACTACTGTTTTCGTAGTTTCATTTTCTCTTTCTTGAGTCATAGGAAACACCGTACTGTTAACGGGGGTCGAGGAAATTCTAAGGAAAATTTTCCATGTGATGCTCAACTCAAAATCCTACACCTACCAATCCCTTCGAGTGAAGCCATTGGAAATCTCATACAGTTCAGTCATATTCTTCAGTGACAAAGACGAAGTTCTTCTGGTCTCTAAGGAATTTGTTCCGACTGAGGAGTTAGGAATTCACCAGTGTGAATTACCTACACAGTGAGGAACATGATAGCCCTAAGGATTTTGATAGTCAAAATTTCGACCGTTGCTGTGCTATGCGCCAGCGGTTCCAAAATATCTATCCACCTAACGATCATATCAGACAAGGGCATTTATGTCTTATCATGTCGGGCTGCTCCCTAGGCTATAAATAGCCACCCCCTTCAACCACTAGCTAGTTGTCTGCTCCGAGAGAAACTGACACTTGTCAATTGTGAGCATCCCATCCTCCGAGGACTTTGAGCGAAAATCATCAAGTGAGAAAACCCAAAACCCAACACCTACAAACCCAAAGTGATTGAGCATCACTGAAGAGATTGATCCTGCGTGGATCCGATGCTTGTTACCTTTGAAGATTGTGCTTCTTCCTGACGGTTAGGCGTCAAGGTCTAGAGCATCCAAGAGGAATTGTGGATCGCCGAGTGACCGAGTTTGTGAAGGTTCAGAAGTCACCTGAAGACTTACCACGAGTGATTGGGCGAGGTCTGTGTGACCTTAGCTCAAGGAGAATACGGTGAGGACTATGTATCCGGGACCGGGTGTCCTCGAGTTTAAATACTCAGCCGCTCCAACCAGATGTACAACTGAGACAGCAGTTGGAACTGGTCTACCAAATCATTGTCTTCACCAAGCCTCCTGGTTCTATTTCCTCAACTCTTTCATTTCCCCATGTCTGATGTTGTGTGCCTGTTCATATCTGTTTGAAGACTTTGACTGAAGACTTTCTCAATTTCCTCAGATCAATTTCTTCAGTCTGTCTGTCTTCTTTCTTGTGTTATCCTGTGTTTACGCTTTCTGTACTCTGTGTTTGTCTTCATCTCGCCATGATGACTATGTTTGTGTTCTGTTATGTTTACTTCTGACTACTTATTCCGCTGCTAGTAGTTCTTCATTTAGGAATTTCCTCACCGGCAAATTCATCAGTGAAGAATTTATGAAAATTGCCTATTCACCCCCCTCTAGTCGATATAACGCACTTTCACTAGCATAAGAGGGGAAAGCAAGCTCATCATGTTGGAGGATCCATGACAATATAACTTCTATTTGGATATGAGAAAATATAACCCATTATGTTGTCTTCCTTGTCCAACATCAACTTTTTGGCATGTCATATTTTAATGAGTGCTCACAATTACAAAAGTGTCCAAGATAGTATATTTATATGTGGAATCTCTCTTTCTTTATTACTTCCTATTAATTGCAACAATGACCAAAACTATGTTTGTCAACTCTCAACAAATTTCATTAATCACACTCTTTATATGTGAAGTCGTCACTCTCCATAAGATCATTATCTAATCTTTTTATTTCTTTTTATTCTTTCTTATTTTATTCTCTCAAGATCATAGCAAGAAAGCAAAGCCCTCAACTCAAAACTACTCTTTATTATATATAACTCGCGGACTCAATTACATAGATAGATATTAAAACAAAACTCAAAGCTAGATCATACTAAAATTTTATTCTACTAGATCAAGATATGACCAAAAGGGTCGAACTAAGAATAACGATAAAGGTAAAGGTGTGATGGTGATATGATACCAGGGCATCTCCCCCAAGCTTGGCAGTTGCCAAGGGGAGTGTCCATACCCATGTATTTAGATCTCTTTCTTCGAATGTGGTGATGATGGAGTTGTTGATGATGAAAGAATCTTATCCTCCGTCTTCCAAGGCATAGGTTCACCATCGTAAAAATATGGATGAGTCTCCGGGCTCCTCAAATCTGTAGCCAAACTCATCCTCTTAAATCTGTATTCATACTCACAATTTTGGTTTTGCAGGTCATAGATTTGGGCTTGAAGATGCTCGATTTTCTCATGAAGCTTGACGATGACCTTCCCAATGTTCTTGGCATCCAGCTTGTGACCATTGGTAAATTCAGTGATCATCATGTGATTGGCGTTGAGTCCATGTTCCACCATCCCTTGGCACTTGAAGACTTGTTGCTCCATTGCTTCGGGCCTTGTCTCCATGCTTTCAGTCTTCTTCGGCCCTTCAACATCGCGGATGTGCAGCACCCCCTCATGCATCTCAATGGTTTGAGGGTGTTGCAGCACCTCCGCGAGGTAAGGGTTGATGACCTTCTCAAAAAACTTGTCCTTGGGGGTGCTTGGAGACGTCATGGCGATCTAGATCTGTCAGAAAAACAACTCAAAACAAGAAGAGAGGATTTTGTCATGGCACGGTGGTCAAAACATTCAGGAGATTATATAATGAATTTTTACCGACCAAAAGAAGTATTGTGCAAAAAAAAAACAAAGTCCGGAGGGCACACGAGGTGGCGGCAAGGTACATGGGCGCACCCAGGGGGTAGGGCGCCCCCCTGTCTTGTCGCTTCCTCGTGCACTCTTCGGACTGCTTTTAATTTTCCTAATTTTTTAAATATTCCAAAACGGAGAAAAAATGCCATTAGAACAATTTTGGAGTTGGTTTACTTACCGTACCACATACCTATACCTTTTCAGAGTCTGAAACATTCTAGAAAGTATCCCTTATGTACTCCGCCAGTGTTATGGTATTAATAACATTTGTCTCAACATTTATGGGAGTACCTGAAATATAATGTTTGATTCCTTGACCGTTTACCACCTTCGGGTTAGTGCGCTCGGCGTTGTTGATCTTGATGGCATCGGAACGATAAACCTCCTCAATAATGTAAGGACCTTCCCATTTAGCGAGAAGCTTTCCTTCAAAAAATGTAAATGAGAGTTGTATAGCAAAACATGATCACGTACGTTAAACTCATGCTTTTGTATCCTTTTGTCATGCCATCTTTAACCTTTTTATTTAAACAACTTGGCATTCTCATAGGCTTGGGTTCTCCATTCATCAAGTGAGCTAATGTCAAATAACCTCTTCTCACCGGCAAGTTTGAAATCATAATTGAGCTCTTTGATTGCCCAATAAGCTTTATGTTATAGTTCTAGAGGTAAGTGACATGCTTTTCCATAAACCATTTTATATGGAGACATACCCATAGGGTTTTTATAAGAAGTTCTATAAGCTCACAATGCATCATCAAGTTTCTTAGACCAATTCTTTCTAGATCTATTAACATTCTTTTGAAAAATCAGTTTAATCTCTCTATTTCTCAATTCTACTTGACCACTAGACTGAGGATGATATGGAGATGCAATTTTATGATTGACATCATAATTATAAAGCATTTTACGGAAAGCACCACGAATAAAATGTGAACCACCATAATTCATTAAATATCTAGGGACTCTAAACCTTGGAAAAATAATTTCTTTAAGCATCTTAATATAAGTGTTATGATCAACACTACTAGTTGGAATAGCTTCTACCCGCTTAGTAATGTAATCAACAACAACTAAAATATGTGTATATCCATTAGAGGAAGGAAAAGGTCCCATATAATCAAAGCCCCAAACATCAAATGGTTCAATAACAAGTGAGTAATTCATAGGCATTTCCTGACGTCTTATTGCCAATTCTCTGGCATTCATCACAAGACAAGACAAATTTACGAGCATCTTTGAAGAGAGTAGGCCAATAAAAACCAGATTGTAATACCTTGTGTGAAGTTCTATCTCCAGCATGGTATCCTTGATACGTCTCCAACATATCTATAATTTTTGATTGCTCCATGCTACTTTATCTACTGTTTTGGACTATATAGGGCTTTATTTTCCACTTCTATATTATTTTTGGGACTAACCTATTAACCGGAGGCCTAGCCCAGAATTGCTGTTTTTTTGCCTATTTTAGTGTTTTGAAGAAACGGAATATCAAACGGAGTCCAAACAGAATGAAACCTTCGGGAACGTGATTTTCTCACCGAACGTGATCCAGGAGACTTGGACCCTGCTCCAAGGAACAAAAGAGGCGGTCACGAGGGTGGGGGTGCCCCCCTAGGGCGCGCCCCCCTGCCTCATGGCCCCCCTGTTGCTCCACCGACGTACTCCTTCCTCCTATATATACCTACGTATTCCCAAACGATCGTAGGGAGAGCCAAAAACCTAATTCCACCGCCGCAACCTTCTGTATCCACGAGATCCCATCTTGGGGCCTGTTCCGGAGCTCCATCGGAGGGGGCATCCACCACAGAGGGCTTCTACATCAACACCATAGCCCCTCCGATGAAGTGTGAGTAGTTTACTTCAGACCTTCGGGTCCATAGCTAGTAGCTAGATGGCTTCTTCTCTCTTTTGGATCTCAATACAATGTTCTCCCCCTCTCTCGTGGAGATCTATTCAAAGTAATATTATTTTTGCGGTGTGTTTGTTGAGACCGATGAATTGTGGGTTTATGATCCAGCTTATCTATGAATAATATTTGAATCTTCTCTGAATTCTTTTATGTATGATTGAGTTATCTTTGCAAGTCTCTTCGAATTATCCGTTTGGTTTGGCCAACTACATTGGTAGTTCTTGCAATGGGAGAAGTGCTTAGCTTTGGGTTCAATCTTGCGGTGTCCTTTCCCAGTGACAGAAGGGGCAGCAAGGCACGTATTGTATTGTTGCCATCGAGGATAACAAGATGTTTTTTTATCATATTGCATGAATTTATCCCTCTACATCATGTCATCTTGCTTAAGGTGTTACTCTGTTTTTAACTTAATACTCTAGATGCATGCTGGATAGCGGTCGATGAGTGGAGTAATAGTAGTAGATGCAGAATCATTTCAATCTACTTGTCTTGGACGTGATGCCGATATACATGATCATTACCTAGATATACTCATAACTATGCTCAATTCTGTCAATTGCTCAACAGTAATTTGTTCACCCACCATAGAATATCTATGCTCTTGAGAGAAGCCACTAGTGAAACCTATGGCCCCCGGGTCTATTCTCATCATATCAATCTCCATTACTTTATTACTTGCTTTGTTTTTACTTTGCCTTTTACTTTTCACTTTGCATCTATATACCAAAAATACCAAAAATATTATTTATCATCTCTATTAGATCTCACTCTCGTAAGTGACCGTGAAGGGATTGACAACCCCTAATCGCGTTGGTTGCGAGGAGCTATCATTTTGTGTAGGTACGAGGGACTTGTGCGTGGTCTCGTACTGGATTGATACCTTGGTTCTCAAAAACTGAGGGAAATACTTACGCTACTTTGCTGCATCATCCTCTCCTCTTCGGGGAAATCCAACGCAGTGCTCAAGAGGTAGCAAGAAGATTTTTTGGTGCCGTTGTCAGGGAGGCTCACGCAAGAGCAAGTCGACCATACCAAGTACCCATCACAATCCCCATCTCTCGCATTACATTATTTGCCATTTGCCTCTCGTTTTCCTCTCCCCCACTTCACCCTTGCAGTTTTATTCGCCCTCTCTTTCCCAATCTCCTCCTCTTTTTCCCGTTTTCTTTTTCCCATTGCCTTTCTGTTTGCTTGTGTGTTGGATTACTTGTTGCCATGGCGCAAGATAATACCAAATTGTGTGACTTCTCGAATACCAATAATAATGATTTCCTTAGTACTCCGATTGCTCCTCTTAATAATGATGAGTCTTGTGAAATCAATACCGCTTTGCTGAATCTTGTTATGAAAGATCAATTCGCCGGCCTTCCTAGTGAAGATGTCGCTACTCATCTAAACAATTTTGTTGATTTGTGTGATATGCAAAAGAAGAAAGATACGGATAACAATATTGTCAAATTGAAGTTATTTCCGTTTTCACTTAGAGACTGTGCTAAAGTTTGGTTTTCGTCTTTGCCTAAAAATAGTATTGATTCTTGGAACAAGTGCAAAGATGCTTTTATCTCTAAGTATTTTCCTCCCGCTAAGATCATCACTCTTAGGAACGATATTATGAATTTTAAACAACTTGATCATGAGCATGTTGCCCAATCTTGGGAAAGAATGAAATTGATGCTTCGCAATTGCCCTACTCATGGTTTGAATTTATGGATGATCATACAAATTTTTTATGCCGGGTTGAATTTTGCTTCTAGAAATCTTTTAGATTCGGCCGCGGGAGGCACGTTTATGGAAATTACGTTAGGAGATGCTACAAAATTGCTTGATAATATTATGGCTAATTATTCTCAATGGCACACCGAAAGATCTTCTAGTAAAAAAGTGCATGCTATAGAAGAAATCAATGTTTTGAGCGAAAAGATGGATGAACTTATGAAGATGTTTGCTACTAAAAATACTCCTCTTGATCCCAATGATATGCCTTTGTCTACTTTGATTGAGAATAATAATGAATCTATGGATGTGAATTTTGTTGGTAGGAATAGTTTTGGAAACAACGCGTATAGAGGGAATTTTAACCCTAGGCCTTATCCTAGTAATCCTTCTAATAATTATGGAAATTCCTACAACAACTCTTATGGAAATTTTAATAAGATTCCCTCTAAATTTGAGAGTAGTGTTAAAGAGTTTATGAATTCACAAAAGAATTTTAATGTTTTGCTTGAAGAGAAATTGCTTAAAGTTGATGATTTGGCTAGGAAACTTGATAGAATTTCTCTTGAAATTGATTCTTTAAAGCTTAGATATATTCCTCCTAAGCATGATATCAATGAGTCTCTCAAAGCCATGAGAATTTCCATTGATGAGTGCAAAGAAAGAACCGCTAGGATGCGTGCTTCCAAAGATGCCTTTATTAAAGCGTGTTCTTCCAATTCCTATGAAAATCAAGATGAAGATCTAAAAGTGATTGATGTGTCCCCCATTAAATCTTTGTTTTGCAATATGAATCTTGATGAAACTGAATATGATCTTTGTCGGTGTCAAAACCGGCGGATCTCGGGTAGGGGGTCCCGAACTGTGCGTCTAGGCGGATGGTAACAGGAGACAGGGGACACGATGTTTTACCCAGGTTCGGGCCCTCTTGATGGAGGTAAAACCCTACGTCCTGCTTGATTAATATTGATGATGTGTGTTACAAGAGTGGATCTACCACGAGATCAAGGAGGCTAAACCCTAGAAGCTAGCCTATGGTATGATTGTTGTTTGTCCTATGGACTAAAGCCATCCGGTTTATATAGACACCGGAGAGGGCTAGGGTTACACAAAGTCGGTTACAATGGTAGGAGATCTACATATCCGTATCGCCAAGCTTGCCTTCCACGCCAAGGAAAGTCCCATCCGGACACGGGACGAAGTCTTCAATCTTGTATCTTCATAGTCTTGGAGTCCAGCTAATGATGATAGTTCGGCTATCCGGACACCCCCTAGTCCGGGACTCCCTTAGTAGCCCCCGAACCGGGCTTCAGCGACGACGAGTCCGGCGCGTATATTGTCTTCGGTGTTGCAAGGCGGGTTCTCCTTCAAACTTCATGTTCCTGTCGAATAGTGTCCGGCTTCCTTATAAATGTTGCGCTCCTTGGCTTCTACGCCCAATAATGGCCTTCTTCCACATGTCGTATGAATGCGAAAAGCTAGGGCATTTTTACATTTTACCCCCTAGCCACGCAAATGAGTCGCCTATAAGAGAGGCGAGGATCTAGATCCAGCTCACACCATCCTTCATTCGCAAGTTCTCATCGAAGCGCTTCTGACAAAAATCCATTCCATCATGGATAGTCGACGCGGCTCCTCCTCTCGCGCTCCCAGCCTAGCCAGGAGATTGGGTGAGATGCTCAGTTCCACATAGCGAGCTAGTGGCGCTCCAAACCGAGGGATATCTTTCCCCAGCTTTCATGGTTCCGGTTCGAGCCGGACTAGCCACCTTCAAGGGTGGCAAGAAGGCGGAGAGCGTCCCCAACCCTTCACAAGGAGAGCGGGTATGCTTCATCCCTTATCTAATAAGGGGGCTCGGATTCCCCATACATCCGTTTCTCTGGGGGCTCCTGGAGTTCTACGGACTCCAGCTTCACCACCTCACACCTGCCTCCATTTTGCACATCGCGGGTTTTGTAGCTCTTTGTGAGCTGTTCCTGGGCATCGAGCCCCATTTCACGCTGTGGAAGAGATTGTTTTGCCTTGTACCCCGTTCTTATGAGGGGTCGATATATCAAGTGGGCGGAGCCGAAATATGGCGCATCGCCGGGACCGGATATCTATCCGGCACCCCGAAGAAGGCGTCCGAAGACTGGCCTTCGGAATGGTTCTACATGGAGGACGATCCTCTGCCGGATCTAGTTCGGATCGGCCTCCCGGAGTTCAGCAATGCTCCCTTGAAGAAATGCCTGAGTTGGCGTCCGCGGAGCCCTCAACGGGAGGAGGATGGGAGCATCCATTATCTGATGGGCCGGATTAGGTTACTGGCCCACTCCGGATTGACCATGATTGGAATCATGGCCACGTGCATTATGCGAGGGGTGCAGCCACTCCAATATAGGGGCCATCCTATGTGGGATTTCAACGGGGAAGACGACGCCACTCGTCACGGCCACAGAGGGCCGAGCTCGGCAGCCGATCTGGCAAAGATCTTGTCCGGCTTGTACAAGGGGGAGGAGGAGGACTTTCTCCGCACGAATCCATTGAACGGATTCTCCATGAATAACCCTCGGAGCTAGGTAAGCGGACGTTTTATCTACCCGATTCATACTTCCAAAGTCAAGTATTTTACTTTGTGATTTCGACGCAGGAGCTGCGCCGGGATGTGGAGGGCATACGAAGCCTAACTCCACAGCCCGAGGATCTGGAACGATCCCTTGATCTGACCTCCGAAGAGGATCCGGACATAAAGGTGGAGCTGATTGACGGGGTGTTCCACCAACTTAGCATGGACAATGCACTAGTCGCCATTACAGCTGACTACCCCGGCTTGATTCTGGCTTCCCAGGTGACTACGACCGAGGTCTTGACACCATCATTTGATCCGTGCTCAATTCTGACCATCCTATACTGATGGTGCATCGCAGGAGGTGCCTTTAAGGCGGGAAGCCGAACCTGCGGTGGCTGACCAGCAAGGGTCAGTTCGGCCCAGCAGGCGGAAGAGGAGTGCGACGCAAATCAAAACGTCGCCGCAACGGTACGGCACACCATTGTTTTTAAGGGAAGGATCCCTATGAGGTATATTAACGCTCATAACTCTTTCCAGGAGGAAGAGCGCTCGCCGAACAGTGTCCGGAGAGGTTGCCAATCAAGCCTCCGCTAGCCATGCTCCATCGCGTGGTCCGGAAGTGGAGGCGAACACAAGGCAAGAGCCGGATGCTCCTCCGACAGAGGATGCCGATAGGCTGTCCGCCACCCAGTCTGAGGTGGAGAGCGCCATGAATCACAGGCGTCGCCGGACAGTTCTTCGTGACGCGTGTTTCTCCCTGGAGGCGTTGAATGCCTTTGATGCGGGAAACACGCACCTCCATGCTGCTCAAGATGGTTTAACCAGAGCCACGGAGCAGTATGTGAAGGACATACGGGTAAGTAATTTTAATAGTTATATATGCTAGTAGCCCCCGAGACTTAAAATAGTTAAAACAACTGATTTAAGGATCATTTATTATGCAGGATCTTATGGAGAAGAATACCCACCTGTCCCAGGAGCTCCAAGAGTGCAAGGCCCAACTTGAGGCCGCACTAGCCACCTCAGGGGGAGCCACAGAGACGCCCGCTGGTAATACGTTCTTCGAAAAGATAAGTAGTTAACAAAGTGCGGCGTGTGCATAAATCTGACAATAATATTGCAGAGGGCGCCGGACTAGATCCGGACAAGCAACAACTACTGCGTCAGCTAAAGGCTGGCGAGAGGGTGCTTATGAAGGTGCAGCAGGAGAGAAACAAGCTCCAAGATGCCCACACCCAGCTAGGAGAAGAGCTGAAAGGTGTTCGGGCCCAGCTGTCTGGCCCCGTGAAGGAGAATCAACGGCTTCGTCGCGGCATTTATAGTAAGTGCTTGAGCAAATTCTTTGAAAAGAAGAATTCGGTGAGGAAGTTGATTGACAGAAATGTGTCTTTAGGTGTGCTCACAGGTCGCCCTGCGGAGGAAATGCTTGGTTCAACGGGTGACCAATTTCCCGAGCTGGTTCAACTGCTCGAACGTGTCCGACAGGCGATGAGTGGCGTTATTCAGGCTTTATGGCCTTCCGTCTCCCTACCTGAGGGCCTTGGAGAGCTTGCTGAGAAGCTTCAGGGAGCACAACGATGCCTCCGTCTGTGGAAAATATCGACCTGCCGTCAGGGCGCCAGGGAGGCCTGGGCCATGGTGAAGATGCGGTACCCGAAGGCTGACCCAAACCACATGGCCGAGGTCGGACCTGCGGGGCCTGATGGGAAGGAGATCCCTGTGAGCTTGATGTACGACCAAGTAGAACTGGCCGCGAAATATTCCCAACAGGACTGTAAATTAGACAGCCTGTTAGATGGGATTGAAGAGGAGTACAATCAGTCAGTTTGACGATGTAATTTGAAATTACATGTAAAATGCCTTCTAGCCGGATTGTAGATCGTTTGTCTTTGCAGACCTTTTCGCTTCAACCTCCGGACCCAACAGTCCGGAGTGTGTCCGAATATCCTTACGGTTATAGAAGAACTGGAGCATGCGTGGAGACAAGGCGTCGGGGTCATAATTGCTTTATCAGACAAGTGCCCAACTAGCTATGTTATATTACATGGTTAGTAAGAAACATCTTCCAGGGAGAATAGTTCCGTTAAGGGTTCCTTTCCCTGGGAGGCATGCCCTAAAGTGCATGTCCGGACTGCGAAAATAGCAGAAAAAGCATCTGGGGGCAGATAAATAAGTAAGTAATAAATCATCTTTCAAGTCACCGACCGAAAATTCTCTTAAGAACGCTAGCTTTCGGCTTCACCCAGTTTGAGGTACACATCCAGCTGACCCGGCAGTAACAATCGCAGAGGTGCTCCCTTTACCTCCTAGCCGAACAATCAGGAACGCAGGGGTAAGCACAGGAGCCAGGCAACCCAGCTTGGCCAAAACTTAAGTCATATCAATGCATATAATGGTGAATAAAAGGTACATGCGGAAGTATGACACATGTGTTGGGCATGAAGCCCGTATAAATAAGCTTCTATTGAAGAAGCCCCCAGGTATAACGAGTGCTAGGAGCACATCGAGTGTGTGTGAACAATGGACAAATCAGCCTATCAAAGGTATTGGAAAAAAAGTGGGAAGAAGGAGGGGGACAAGAGATAGTGAAAATGTAAAAAGATGGACGAAGGAGTGAGACGAACTCTGAGTCCGGCGTTAGGCGTAGAACCTTCGGAGACGGGCTGCGTTCCATGGGTTCGGCTCGAGTCGGTTGTCAGATGCGTTGCGTAGACAGTATGCTCCGCCGGTCAGGACTTGGTCGATGATGAAGGGACCTTCCCACTTGGGCTTAAGTTTGTCCTTTTTCTTGTCCGGCAGGCGTAGAACAAGTTCGCCAACATTGTAAGTTTTGGCCCGTACTTCTCTGCTTTGATATCTTCGAGCCTGCTGTTGATAAAATGCGGAACGAGCTTTTGCCACGTCCCGCTCCTCCTCTAAGGCGTCCAAACTGTCCTGCCGATCCAGCTCGGCTTCTCTTTCTTCGTACATGCGCACGCGAGGTGAGTCATGAATTATATCGCAGGGCAGAACTGCCTCTGCGCCGTACACCATAAAAAATGGTGTGAATCCGGTAGTTCGGTTTGGCGTGGTCCGCAGCCCCCAGAGTACAGAGTCGAGCTCCTCTACCCAGTGCGTGTTAGATTCCTTGAGGGACCGCACTAGTTTGGGTTTGATGCCGCTCATGATTAGACCATTTGCTCGCTCGACTTGACCGTTAGTTTGAGGGTGATAGATTGAAGCGTAGTCGAGCTTGATGCCCATGTTTTTGCACCAGAGTTTAACCTCGTCAGCCGTGAAATTCGTGCCGTTATCGGTGATGATGCTGTGGGGGACGCCAAAGCGGTGTACTACCCCGGATATGAAGTCTATCATAGGTCCGGATTCTGCCGTTTTAACCGGCTTGGCTTCAATCCATTTGGTGAATTTGTCCACCATGACCAATAAGTATTTGTGCTTGTGGGTTCCCCCTTTAAGGGGTCCAACCATGTCAAGCCCCCAGACCGCGAATGGCCAGGTGATGGGTATAGTTTTGAGGGCGGTGGGTGGCATGTGGCTCTAATTAGCAAAGAGCTGGCAACCGACGCATCGTTGGACTAAGTCCTGAGCATCTGCCCGGGCTGTTGGCCAATAAAATCCTGTACGGAAGGCCTTGCCTACAAGGGCCCGGGCTGCGGCATGGAGCCCGCCGAGTCCGGCATGAATTTCAGCCAGGAGATTTCGCCCCTCCTCTTCGGAGATACACCTTTGAAGGACTTCGGTTGTGCTTTTCTTATAAAGTTCTCCCTCATGGACCTTGTGAAGGAAATATGCCCTAGAGGCAATAATAAAGTTATTATGTATTTCCTCATATCATGATAAATGTTTATTATTCATGCTAGAATTGTATTAACCGGAAACATGATACATGTGTGAATACATAGACAAACATATAGTCACTAGTATGCCTCTACTTGACTAGCTCATTAATCAAAGATGGTTATGTTTCCTAACCATTGACATGTGTTGTCATTTGATTAATGGGATCACATCATTAGGAGAATGAGGTGATTGACATGACCCATCCCGTTAGCTTAGCACTTGATCGTTTAGTATTCTGCTATTGCTTCCTTCATGACTTATACATGTTCCTGTAACTATGAGAATTGTGTAACTCCCGTTTACCGGAGGAACACTTTGGGTACTACCAAACGTCACAACGTAACTGGGTGATTATAAAGGAGTACTACAGGTGTCTCCGAAGGTACATGTTGAGTTATCATAATTCGAGATTAGGTTTTGTCACTCCGATTGTCGGAGAGGTATCTCTGGGCCCTCTCGGCAATACTCATCACCTAAGCCTTGCAAGCATGTAACTAATGAGTTAGTTATAAGATGAAGTATTACAGAACGAGTAAAGAGACTTGTCGATAACGAGATTGAACTAGGTATTGGATACCGACGATCGAATCTTGGACAAGTAACATACCGATGACAAAGGGAACAACGTATGTTGTTATGCGGTTTGACCGATAAAGATCTTCGTAGAATATGTGGGAACCAATATGGGCATCCAGGTCCCGCTATTGGTTATTGACCAGAGATGTGTC
Organism: Triticum aestivum; assembly: GCF_018294505.1. Classification (NCBI taxonomy): domain Eukaryota; kingdom Viridiplantae; phylum Streptophyta; class Magnoliopsida; order Poales; family Poaceae; genus Triticum; species Triticum aestivum. The sequence goes on from NC_057798.1 coordinate 408,679,166, forward strand.
TCAGTCATGTCTACATCGTTCTCGAACCGTAGGGTCCGCACGCTTAAGGTTTCGATGACAGTTATATTATGAGTTTATGTATTTTGATGTACCGAAGGTTGTTCGGAGTCCCGGATATGATTACGGACATGATGAGGAGTCTCGAAATGGTCGAGACATAAAGATTGATATATTGGACGGATATATTTGGACACCGGAAAGGTTCCGGAGAAGTTTGGAGCCCCGGGAGGTTACCGGAACCCCCCGGGAGGTATATGGGCCTTATTGGGCCCATGTAGGAGGAAGAGAGAAGGAGCAAGGGAGGGGGGCGCGCCCCCCCAAGCCCAATCCGAATTGGGGAGGGGGGCCGGCCCCCCCTTTCCTTTCTCCTTCCCCCTCTTCCTATTACTACTACTAGTACTACTTCCTAATACTAGTACTCTTTCCTTCCCCATCCAAATAAGATAAGGAAAAGAGAGGGAAACCTACTTGGAGTAGGTTTCCCCCTCCTCATGGCGCGACCCCCTAGGGCCGGCCACCTCCTCCCTCCCTCCTTTATATACGGGGGTAGGGGGGCACCCTAGAACACACAAGTTGATCATTGATTGTTCCTTAGCCGTGTGCGGTGCCCCCCTCCACGATATTACACCTCGGTCATATTGTAGCGGTGCTTAGGCGAAGCCCTGCAACAGGAGAACATCAAGATCGTCACCACGCCGTCGTGCTGACGGAACTCCCCCTCGGCGCCTCTGCTAGATCGGAGATCGAGGGTGCGTCATCGAGCTGTACGCGTGTCAAGAACTCGGAGGTGCCGGAGTAACGGTACTTGGATCGGTTGAACCGGAGGACGTACGACTACTTCCTCTACGTTGCGTCAACGCTTCCGCTTCGGTCTACAAGGGTACGTAGACAACACTCTCCCCTCGTTGCTATATCATCACCATGATCTTGCGTGTCGTAGGAATTTTTTTGAAATTACTACGTTCCCCAACAGTGGCATCCGAGCCTAGGTTTTATGCGTTGATGTTATTTGCACGAGTAGAACACAAGTGAGTTGTGGACGATATAAGTCATACTGCCTACCAGCATGTCATACTTTGGTTCAGCGGTATTGTGAGATGAAGCGGCCCGGACCGACATTACGCGTACGCTTACGCAAGACTGGTTTCACCGTTACGAGCACTCGTGCTTAAAGGTGGCTGGCGGGTGTCTGTCTCTCTCACTTTAGTTGAACCGAGTGTGGCTACGCCCGGTCCTTGTGAAGGTTAAAACGGAGTCTATTTGACAAACTATCATTGTGGTTTTGATGCGTAGGTGAGATTGGTTCTTGCTTAAGCCCGTAGCAGCCACGTAAAATTTGCAACAACAAAGTAGAGGACGTCTAACTTGTTTTTGCAGGGCATGTTGTGATGTGATATGGCCAAGATATGATGCTATATTTTATTGTATGAGATGATCATGTTTTGTAACCGAAGTTATCGGCAACTGGCAGGAGCCATATGGTTGTCGCTTTATTGTATGAAATGCAAATGCCCTGTAATTGCTTTACTTTATCACTAAGCGGTAGCGATAGTCGTAGAAGCAATAGATGGCGTAACGACAATGATGCTACGATGGAGATCAAGGTGTCGCGCCGGTGACGATGGTGATCACGACGGTGCTTCGAAGATGGAGATCACAAGCACAAGATGATGATGGCCATATCATATCACTTATATTGATTGCATGTGATGTTTATCCTTTATGCATCTTATCTTGCTTTGATTGACGGTAGCATTTTAAGATGATCTCTCACTAATTATCAAGAAGTGTTCTCCCTGAGTATGCACCGTTGCGAAAGTTCTTCGTGCTGAGACACCACGTGATGATCGGGTGTGATAGGCTCTACGTTCAAATACAACGGGTGCAAAACAGTTGCACACGCGGAATACTCAGGTTATACTTGACGAGCCTAGCATATGCAGATATGGCCTTGGAACACGGGGACCGAAAGGTCGAGCGTGAATCATATAGTAGATATGATCAACATAGAGATGTTCACCATTGAAACTACTCCATCTCACGTGATGATCGGACATGGTTTAGTTGATTTGGATCACGTAATCACTTAGATGACTAGAGAGATGTCTGTCTAAGTGGGAGTTCTTTAGTAATATGATTAATTGAACTTAAATTTATCATGAACTTAGTACCTGATAGTATTTTGCTTGTCTATGTTTGTTTGTAGATAGATGGCTCGTGCTGTTGTTCCGTTGAATTTTAATGCGTTCCTTGAGAAAACAAAATTGAAAGATGATGGTAGCAATTACACGGACTGGGTCCGTAACCTGAGGATTATCCTCATTGCTGCACAGAAGAGTTACGTCCTGGAAGCACCGCTGGGTGCCAGGCCTGCTGCTGATGCAACTGACGACGTTAAGAACGTCTGGCAGAGCAAAGCTGATGACTACTCTATAGTTCAGTGTGCCATGCTTTACGGCTTAGAACCGGGTCTTCAACGACGTTTTGAACGTCATGGGGCATATGAGATGTTCCAGGAGTTGAAGTTAATATTTCAAGCAAATGCCCGGATTGAGAGATATGAAGTCTCCAATAAGTTCTATAGCTGCAAGATGGAGGAGAACAGTTATGTCAGTGAGCATATACTCAAAATGTCTGGGTATAATAATCACTTGATTCAACTGGGAGTTAATCTTCCGGATGATAGCGTCATTGACAGAATTCTCCAATCACTGCCACCAAGCTACAAGAGCTTTGTGATGAACTATAATATGCAAGGGATGAACAAGACTATTCCCGAGCTCTTCGCGATGCTGAAAGCCGCGGAGGTAGAAATCAAAAAGGAGCATCAAGTGTTGATGGTCAACAAGACCACTGGTTTCAAGAAAAGGGGCAAAGGGAAGAAGAAGGGGAACTTCAAAAGGAACGGCAAACAAGTTGCTGCTCAAGTGAAGAAACCCAAGTCTGGACCTAAGCCTGAAACTGAGTGCTTCTACTGCAAGCAGACTGGACACTGGAAGCGGAACTGCCCCAAGTATTTGGCGGATAAGAAGGATGGCAAAGTGAACAAAGGTATATGTGATATACATGTTATTGATGTGTACCTTACTAATGCTCGCAGTAGCACCTGGGTATTTGATACTGGTTCTGTTGCTAACATTTGCAACTCGAAACAGGGACTACGGATTAAGCGAAGATTAGCTAAGGATGAGGTGATGATGCGCGTGGGAAATGGTTCCGAAGTCGATGTGATCGCGGTCGGCACACTACCTCTACATCTACCATCAAGATTAGTTTTAGACCTGAATAATTGTTATTTGGTGCCTGCGTTGAGCATGAACATTATATCTAGATCTTGTTTGATGCGAGACGGTTATTCATTTAAATCAGAGAATAATGGTTGTTCTATTTATATGAGTAATATCTTTTATGGTCATGCACCCTTGAAGAGTGGTCTATTTTTATTAAATCTCGATAGTAGTGATACACATATTCATAATGTTGAAGCCAAAAGATGCAGAGTTGATAATGATAGTGCAACATATTTGTGGCACTGCCATTTAGGTCATATCGGTGTAAAACGCATGAAGAAACTCCATACTGATGGACTTCTGGAATCACTTGATTATGAATCACTTGGTACTTGCGAACCGTGCCTCATGGGCAAGATGACCAAAACACCGTTCTCCGAATCTATGGAGAGAGCAACAGATTTGTTGGAAATCATACATACAGATGTATGTGGTCCGATGAATGTTGAGGCTCGTGGCGGATATCGTTATTTCCTCACCTTCACAGATGATTTGAGCAGATATGGGTATATCTACTTGATGAAGCACAAGTCTGAAACATTTGAAAAGTTCAAAGAATTTCAGAGTGAAGTAGAAAATCATCGTAACAAGAAAATAAAGTTTCTACGATCTGATCGTGGAGGAGAATATTTGAGTTACGAGTTTGGTTTACATTTGAAACAATGTGGAATAGTTTCGCAACTCACGCCACCTGGAACACCACAGCGAAATGGTGTGTCCGAACGTCGTAATCGTACTTTACTTGATATGGTGCGATCTATGATGTCTCTTACCGATTTACCGCTATCGTTTTGGGGTTATGCTTTAGAGACGGCCGCATTCACGTTAAATAGGGCACCATCAAAATCCGTTGAGACGACGCCTTATGAACTGTGGTTTGGCAAGAAACCAAAGTTGTCGTTTCTCAAAGTTTGGGGCTGCGATGCTTATGTGAAGAAACTTCAACCAGATAAGCTTGAACCCAAATCGGAGAAATGTGTCTTCATAGGATACCCAAAGGAGACAATTGGGTACACCTTCTATCACAGATCTGAAGGCAAGATTTTCGTTGCTAAAATCGGATCCTTTCTAGAGAAGGAGTTTCTCTCGAAAGAAGTGGGTGGGAGGAAAATAGAACTTGATGAGATAACTGTATCTACTCCCTTATTGGAATAGTTCATCACAAGAACCGGTTCCTGTGACAACTACACCAATTAGTGAGGAAGCTAATGATATTGATCATGAAACTTCAGATCAAGTTTCTACTGAACCTCGTAGGTCTACCAGAGTAAGATCCGCACCAGAGTGGTACGGAAATCCTATTCTGGAAGTCATGTTACTAGACCATGATGAACCTACGAACTATGAGGAAGCGATGATGAGCCCAGATTCCGCAAAATGGCTAGAGGCCATGAAATCTGAGATAGGATCCATGTATGAAAACAAAGTATGGACTTTGGTTGACTTGCCCGATGATCGGCAAGCCATTGAGAATAAATGGATCTTTAAGAAGAAGACTGACGCTGATGGTAATGTTACTGTCTACAAAGCTCGACTTGTTGCAAAAGGTTTTTCGACAAGTTCAAGGGGTTGACTACGATGAGACTTTCTCACCCGTAGCGATGCTTAAGTCTGTCCGAATCATGTTGGCTATTGCTGCATTTCATGATTATGAAATTTGGCAAATGGATGTCAAGACTGCATTCTTGAATGGATTTCTAGAAGAAGAGTTGTATATGATGCAACCTGAAGGTTTTGTTGATCCAAAAGGTGCTGACAAAGTGTGCAAGCTCCAACGTTCCATTTATGGACTGGTGCAAGCATCTCGGAGTTGGAATAAACGTTTTGATAGTGTGATCAAAGCATATGGTTTTATACAGACTTTTGGAGAAGCCTGTATTTACAAGAAAGTGAGTGGGAGCTGTGTAGCATTTCTAGTTTTATATGTTGATGACATATTATTAATTGGAAATGATATAGAATTTCTGGATAGCATAAAGGGATACTTGAATAAAAGTTTTTCTATGAAAGACCTCGGTGAAGCTGCTTACATATTGGGCATCAAGATCTATAGAGATAGATCAAGACGCTTAATAGGACTTTCACAAAGTACATACCTTGACAAAATTTTGAAAAAGTTCAAAATGGATCAGGCAAAGAAAGGATTCTTGCCTGTGCTACAAGGTGTGAAGTTGAGTCAAACTCAATGCCCGACCAAAGCAGAAGATAGAGAGAAAATGAAAGATATTCCCTATGCTTCAGCCATAGGCTCTATCATGTATGCAATGCTGTGTACCAGACCTGATGTATGCTTAGCAATAAGCTTGGCAGGTAGGTACCAAAGTAATCCAGGAGTGGATCACTGGACAGCGGTCAAGAACATCCTGAAATACCTGAAAAGGACTAAGGATATGTTTCTCGTATATGGAGGTGACAAAGAGCTAGTCATAAATGGTTACGTCGATGCAAGCTTTGACACTGATCCGGACGATTCTAAATTGCAGACTGGATACGTGTTTTTATTAAACGGTGGAGCTGTAAGTTGGTGCAGTTCTAAACAAAGCATCGTGGCAGGATCTACATGTGAAGCGGAGTACATAGCTGCTTCTGAAGCAGCAAATGAAGGAGTCTGGATGAAGGAGTTCATTTCCGATCTAGGTGTCATACCTAGTGCATCGGGACCAATGAAGATCTTCTGTGACAATACTGGTGCAATTGCTTTGGCAAAGGAATCCAGATTTCACAAGAGGACCAAGCACATCAAGAGACGCTTCAATTCCATTCGGGACCAAGTCCAAATGGGAGACATAGAGATTTGCAAGATACATACGGATCTGAATGTTGCAGACCCGTTGACTAAGCCTCTCTCACGAGCAAAACATGATCAGCACCAAGACTCCATGGGTGTTAGAATCATTACTATGTAATCTAGATTATTGACTCTAGTGCAAGTGGGAGACTGAAGGAAATATGCCCTAGAGGCAATAATAAAGTTATTATTTATTTCCTCATATCATGATAAATGTTTATTATTCATGCTAGAATTGTATTAACCGGAAACATGATACATGTGTGAATACATAGACAAACATATAGTCACTAGTATGCCTCTACTTGACTAGCTCATTAATCAAAGATGGTTATGTTTCCTAACCATTGACATGTGTTGTCATTTGATTAATGGGATCACATCATTAGGAGAATGAGGTGATTGACATGACCCATCTCGTTAGGTTAGCACTTGATCGTTTAGTATTCTGCTATTGCTTCCTTCATGACTTATACATGTTCCTGTAACTATGAGAATTGTGTAACTCCCGTTTACTGGAGGAACACTTTGGGTACTACCAAACGTCACAACGTAACTGGGTGATTATAAAGGAGTACTACAGGTGTCTCCGAAGGTACATGTTGAGTTAGCATAATTCGAGATTAGGTTTTGTCACTCCGATTGTCGGAGAGGTATCTCTGGGCCCTCTCGGCAATACTCATCACCTAAGCCTTGAAAGCATGTAACTAATGAGTTAGTTATAAGATGAAGTATTATAGAACGAGTAAAGAGACTTGTCGATAACGAGATTGAACTAGGTATTGGATACCGACGATCGAATCTCGGACAAGTAACATACCGATGACAAAGGGAACAACGTATGTTGTTATGCGGTTTGACCGATAAAGATCTTCGTAGAATATGTGGGAACCAATATGGGCATCCAGGTCCCGCTATTGGTTATTGACCAGAGATATGTCTCAGTCATGTCTACATCGTTCTCGAACCGTAGGGTCCGCACGCTTAAGGTTTCGATGACAGTTATATTATGAGTTTATGTATTTTGATGTACCGAAGGTTGTTCGGAGTCCCGTATATGATTACGGACATGACGAGGAGTCTCGAAATGGTCGAGACATAAAGATTGATATATTGGACGGATATATTTGGACACCGGAAAGGTTCCGGAGAAGTTTGGAGCCCCGGGAGGTTACCGGAACCCCCCGGGAGGTATACGGGCCTTATTGGGCCCATGTAGGAGGAAGAGAGAAGGAGCAAGGGAGGGGGGCGCGCCCCCCCAAGCCCAATCCGAATTGGGGAGGGGGGCCGGCCCCCCCTTTCCTTTCTCCTTCCCCCTCTTCCTATTACTACTACTAGTACTACTTCCTAATACTAGTACTCTTTCCTTCCCCATCCAAATAAGATAAGGAAAAGAGAGGGAAACCTACTTGGAGTAGGTTTCCCCCTCCTCATGGCGCGCCCCCCTAGGGCCGGCCACCTCCTCCCTCCCTCCTTTATATACGGGGGTAGGGGGGCACCCTAGAACACACAAGTTGATCATTGATCGTTCCTTAGCCGTGTGCGGTGCCCCCCTCCACGATATTACACCTCGGTCATATTGTAGCGGTGCTTAGGCGAAGCCCTGCAACAGGAGAACATCAAGATCGTCACCACGCCGTCGTGCTGACGGAACTCCCGCTCGGCGCCTCTGCTGGATCGGAGATCGAGGGTGCGTCATCGAGCTGTACGCGTGTCAAGAACTCGGAGGTGCCGGAGTAACGGTACTTGGATCGGTTGAACCGGAGGATGTACGACTACTTCCTCTACGTTGCGTCAACGCTTCCGCTTCGGTCTACAAGGGTACGTAGACAACACTCTCCCCTCGTTGCTATATCATCACCATGATCTTGCGTGTGCGTAGGATTTTTTTTGAAATTACTATGTTCCCCAACACCTTGTAGGCTTTAGATCGCCGAACTATGCAGCGGGCCTCATTTTGGTCTTCGGGAAGTTCCTGCCTAATTAAATAGGCTAGGAATGGTTCCATCCACGGGGCAATTACTGCCATTATTTCGTGGTCTGAAGGTGTTATTTCATTGGCTGAGCCGCCGATTGTGTCAGAATTGTCTGAGTTAGGTGATGCAGCTGGCTCCAGATTGCTATTTCCGGACTCGTCTTCCCATAGTACGGATGGCTTAAAGAGCCGTTCCAGGAAGATGTTTGGAGGGACGGCGTCGCGTTTTGCGCCGATGCGTGCTAACACATCTACTGTGTGGTTATTATCCCGAGCTACTTGGTGGAATTCGAGTCCTTCGAACCGAGCTGACATTTTTAGGACGGCGTTGCGGTAAGCTGCCATTTTCGGATCTTTGGCGTCAAAGTCTCCATTTACTTGGGATATTGCGAGGTTTGAATCCCCGCGCACCTCTAGGCGTTGAATGCCCATGGTGATTGCCATCCGGAGGCCGTGCAGGAGGGCCTCGTATTCGGCTGCGTTGTTGGTGTCCATGTACATTATTTGAAGTACATATTGGACTGTGTCTCCAGTTGGGGATGTCAAGACGACGCCAGCCCCCAAGCCAGCCAACATTTTGGATCCATCGAAATGCATGATCCAATTGGAGTATGTGCCGTACTCTTTAGGAAGTTCGGCTTTGGTCCATTCGGCGACGAAGTCAGCCAGAACTTGCAATTTTATAGCTCGCCATGGTTTGTAGGTTATTTCAAATGGTAAGAGCTCAATGGCCCATTTTGCAATCCTGCCCGTTGCGTCGCGATTGTTTATAATATCATTGAGAGGTACTTCGGAGGCCACCGTTATGGAACACTCTTGAAAGTAGTGTCGCAGCTTCCGGGATGCCATGAACACTGCATACGCTATCTTTTGATAATGTGGGTACCGGGACTTGCATGGAGTTAAGACAGTGGATACGTAGTACACTGGTTTTTGAAGAGGGAATCTGTGCCCTTCTGTTTCTCGTTCAACGACGAGTACCGCGCTGACAACCTGATGTGTTGCTGCGATATATAATAACATAGGTTCGCCCAGGTTGGGTGCGGCCAGGACCGGATTTGTTGCCAGTATGACCTTGATTTCTTCGAGTCCGGCCGTGGCGGCATCCGTCCATTCGAAGTGTTCGGTGCGCCGGAGGAGGCGATAGAGGGGCAGAGCCTTTTCTCCCAGACGGGAGATGAAGCGGCTTAGGGCCGCTACGCACCCCGTTAGTTTTTGTATTTGCTTGAGGTCTTTTGGGATATCCAATTGTGACAGAGCTCGGATCTTGGCTGGGTTTGCTTCAATTCCTCTACCGGATACAATGAAGCCCAAAAGCTTTCCGGCTGGTACTCCGAAGACACATTTTTCCGGGTTGAGCTTAATGTCGTATGCTCGGAGGTTGTCAAATGTCACCCTCAAGTCGTCTACTAGGGTTTCGACGTGTTTGGTCTTGACGACCACATCGTCTACGTATGCCTCTACTGTTTTGCCTATCTGGGTAGCCAGACATTTCTGAATCATGCGCTAATATGTTGCGCCGACGTTTTTGAGTCCGAAGGGCATTGTGTTGAAGCAGAATGGCCCATATGGAGTAATGAAAGCCGTTGCGGCCTGGTCTTTTTCCGCCATCTTGATTTGATGGTATCCGGAGTATGCGTCGAGGAAGCACAATGAATCGTGCCCTGCGGTAGCATCGATAATTTGGTCGATGCGAGGGAGAGGGAAAGGGTCCTTTGGACAGGCCTTGTTAAGGTCTTTGAAATCGACGCAGAGGCGCCAGGATTTGTCCTTTTTTGGTACCATTACTAGGTTGACTAGCCAGTCCGGATGTTTGATATCTCTGATGAATCCAACTTCTAAGAGCTTGGCTAGCTCCTCTCCCATTGCCTGTCTTTTGGGTTCGGAAAATCACCGAAGAGCTTGTTTGACTGGCTTGAATCCTTTTAGGATATTTAGGCTGTGCTCTGCCAGCCTGCGTGGGATTCGTGGCATGTCTGAAGGGTGCCAGGCAAAAATGTCCCAATTTTCCCGGAGGAATTCTCGTAGTGCGGCTTCTACATCAGGATTTAATTGTGCCCCAATGGATGCCGTCTTTGTGGGGTCCGTTGGATGGACCTGAAATTTGACTATTTCGTCTGTTGGTTTGAAAGAGGTGGACTTGGACCTCTTGTCGAGTATCACATCGTCCCTATCCATCATGGAGCGCAGCGTAGTTAATTCCTCTGCCGCTAGGGCTTCGGATAATGCCTCTAGGGCAGTGCGGCTGTCTTATTTTCAGCGCGGAGTGCTGTATCTGGATCACTGGCGAGAGTGATTATTCCATTGGGTCTGGGCATTTTGAGCTTCATGTACCCGTAATGGGGTATAGCTTGGAAGATTGTGAATGCCTCTCGCCCTAACAAAGCGTGATATCCGCTGCCGAATGGGGCCACTTGGAAGGTGACCTCTTCGGACCTATAATTGTCCGGCGAGCCGAACACTACATCTAGTGTGATTTTTTTTGTGCAGCATACTTCTCGACTAGGGATTATTCCCCTGAAGGTTGTGCTGCTTCGCTCAATGCGGCTCCAGTCAATTTCCATTTTTTGAAGGGTTTCCTCGTAGATGAGGTTTAATCCTCTGCCGCCATCCATGAGTACCTTGGTAAGACGAAAGCCGTCCACTATCGGACTGAGGACCAATGCGGCTGGTGCTCTAGCTGTTCAGAATTTAGGTTCGTCGCTGGCATTGAAGGTGATAGCCGTGTCGCTCCATGGATTTGTTGTTGCTACTTGGTAGACTTCGGCAAGACTGCGGATTGTTCGTTTCCGCATGTTATTTGATGCGAAAGTCTCGAAGACTGTTAATACCGTACTGGTGTTGCTGGGCTGGTTGCCCGGGGCTAAAAAGCCTTCGCCACTTTTGGCCACATGTCGTAATATCCAACATGCTCGAAGGCTATGTGTTGGAGTGGCGCCCTCCGTACTGTGGATTTTGCAGGGTCCATTGAGCCATCCCTCCAGTACGGTTCCGTACCCTTTATGGGGTTTTTGCTTTTTGGTTTTTAACCCAGGTGCTTGAGTATGACGCACCCTTTTATTTCGGACTGGGGTTGTATTCAGGGCCGGATTGTCCCAAAACCTAGTTTCGGTTTTCCAGGCACTTTCCATCGCGCAGTATTTTTGTACAATGGTCGCTAGGTCGGCTAAGCGTGTAACGTGTAACTTCGTGACGACTGATGGCGTTTATGATTCCCTTGTCCGTGCAATTGTTGCAGAAGATTGAAATCGCGCTTTCTTCACGGCAGTCCTTTATCCTGTCCATAACCAGGAGGAATCTGGCCCAGTAATGATGTACTGTTTCATCAAGCTCTTGCCGTATTTGAGATAGATCGCTTATGTTTGGGTGGGCGGGCGGAATCAAGTTTGGAACCCCATCCAATCTGAGGCTCAAAGGCCACGAAGCTTCCGGATTCGGAAGCTTGGTTTGCAAGACGCTTTCCCACAAATCTGGTCCGATGCCTGACTTTAGGTTCAGTATTTGATTAGCGTCCGTCCCTCCGCGGGAATCCGGCATGGAGGGGTCGGGAATCCGGACATAGTTGGTTTTTATCATAGAAGAAGAGTCGCCGCATTGTTCCTCTACCACGACAACGTGGTGGGTAACCTGGGGAGAGTTGATTTCTCTCAGATCGGTTTTAAGCCCAATCTGATCGTAGTCGGTAGTGACTGCCAGGGCGGCGATGTGATCCAAGAGCTCGTTTACGGAGGAGAGCTCAATCGGATCTAGCTGCTCGGCGAATTCCGAGCTGATGTGAATATCGCTTTTAATGACTTGAGAGGTCATTGTCGGAGCGGTGGCCAAACAGGCGGTCATAAGAAAACTGCCTAGCCGGATAGTTTGGCCAGCGGCCAAAGCTCCCTTGACGACGGTGCCGTCCTTAAAGACGGGAAAAGGCATCCTTCCTGGTGGTGACGGCACAGAGGAACTCTCAATGAAAGCACCAATGTCGGTGTCAAAACCGGCAGATCTCGGGTAGGGGGTCCCGAACTGTGCGTCTAGGCGGATGGTAACAGGAGACAGGGGACACGATGTTTTACCCAAGTTCGGGCCCTCTTGATGGAGGTAAAACCCTACGTCCTGCTTGATTAATATTGATGATGTGTGTTACAAGAGTGGATCTACCACGAGATCAAGGAGGCTAAACCCTAGAAGCTAGCCTATGGTATGATTGTTGTTCGTCCTATGGACTAAAGCCATCCGGTTTATATAGACACCGGAGAGGGCTAGGGTTACACAAAGTCGGTTACAATGGTAGGAGATCTACATATCCGTATCGCCAAGCTTGCCTTCCACGCCAAGGAAAGTCCCATCCGGACATGGGACGAAGTCTTCAATCTTGTATCTTCATAGTCTTGGAGTCCGGCTGATGATGATAGTTCGGCTATCCGGACACCCCCTAGTCCGGGACTCCCTCAATCTTCCTTTACCTAGAAGGCATGCTAAGAATTCAGAGTTTCTAGATCTTGATGATGAAATTGATGAAAGTGGGATTGAAAGGAATAAAAACCTAGATGTTGCTAAACCCACTATTTTGGATCTCAAGGAATTTAATTATGAAAATTTCTCTTTAATTGATTGTATTTCCTTGTTGCAATCCGTGCTAGATTCTCCTCATGCTTATAGTCAAAATAAGGCCTTTACTGAACACATTGTTGATGCCTTGATGCAATCTTATGAAGAAAAACTTGAGTTGAAAGTTTCTATCCCTAGAAAACTCTATGATGAGTGGGAACCTACTATTAAAATTAAGATTAAAGATTATGAGTTTCATGCTTTGTGTGATTTGGGTGCTAGTGTCTCTACTATTCCCAAAACTTTGTGTGATTTGCTAGATTTCCGTGACTTTGATGATTGCTCTCTAAACTTGCATCTTGCGGATTCCACTATTAAAAAGCCTATGGGAAGAACTAATGATGTTCTTATTGTTGCAAATAGGAATTATGTGCCCGTAGATTTTATCGTTCTTGATATAGATTGCAATCCTTCATGTCCTATTATTCTTGGTAGACTTTTCCTTAGAATGATTGGTGCAATTATTGATATGAAGGAAGGGAATATTAGATTCCAATTTCCCTTAAAGAAGGGCATGGAACACTTCCCTAGAAATAAAATAAAATTACCATATGAATCTATCATGAGAGCCACTTATGGATTGCCTACCAAAGATGGCAATACCTAGATCTATCCTTGCTTTTATGCCTAGCTAGGGGCGTTAAACGATAGCGCTTGTTGGGAGGCAACCCATTTTTTTTTGTTTTTTTGTTTTTGCTTCTGTTTAGGAATAAATAATCCATATAGCCTCTGTTTGGATGTAGTTTTATCTTTTAATTAGTGTTTGTGCCAAGTAGAACCTATAGGATAACCTACGATGATAGTTGATTTGATTCTGCTGAAAAACAGAAACTTTGCATGCACGAATATAATTTTGTTAAATCACATAAACGTGCTTTTGCGTTGATTCGTTTTGCTGATGTTCAATAGACAAATTTTTCAGGACTTCCTATTTTGGTAGGAGTTTTAGAGTTCCAGAAGTTTGCGTTAGTTATAGATTGCTACAGACTATTCTGTTTTTGACAGATTCTGTTTTGCGTGTGTTGTTTGCTTATTTTGATGAATCTATGGCTAGAAAAATAGTTTATAATCCATAGAGAAGTTGGAATACAGTAGGTTTAACACCAATATAAATAAAGAGTGAGTTCATTACAGTACCTTAAAGTAGTATTTTGTGTTCTTTCTCTAACGGAGCTCACGAGATTTCTATTGAGTTTTGTGTTGTGAAGTTTTCAAGTTTTGGGTGAATTCTTTTGATGGATTATGGAACAAGGAGTGGCAAGAGCCTAAGCTTGGGGATGCCCATGGCACCCCCAAGATAATCCAAGGACACGAAAAAGTCAAAGCTTGGGGATGCCCCGGAAGGCATCCCCTCTTTCGTCTACTTCCATCGGTAATTTACTTGGAGCTATATTTTTATTCACCACATGTTATGTGTTTTGCTTGGAGCGTATTGTATTATTTGCGTATTTGCTTGTTAGTTTACCACAATCATCCTTGCTGTACACACCTTTTGAGAGAGCCATACATGAATTGGAATTTGATAGAATACTCTATGTGCTTCACTTATATCTTTTGAGCTTGATAGCTTTGCTCATAGTGCTTCACTTATATCTTTTGAGCGTGATAATTTTTGCTCTAGTGCTTCACTTATATATTTTAGAGCACAGTGGTGGATTTGTTTTAAATAAACTATTGATCTCTCATGCTTCACTTAGATTATTTTGAGAGTCGTTAATAGCATGGTAATTTGCTTAATGTTAATATACTTGGTATTCAAGATATGTGAAACTTTCTTTTGAGTGCGTTGAATACTAAGAAAAGTTTGATGCTTGATAATTGTTTTGAGATATGAAGAAAGTGATATTAGAGTCATGCTAGTTGAGTAGTTGTGAATTTAAAGAATACTTGTGTTGATGTTTGTGATTCCCGTAGCATGCACGTATGGTGAACCGTTATGTGATGAACTCGGAGGATGATTTATTTATTGATTGTCTTCCTTATGAGTGGCGGTCGGGGACGAGCGATGGTCTTTTCCTACCAATCTATCCCCCTAGGAGCATGTGCGTAATACTTTGCTTTGATAACTTCTAGATTTTTGCAATAAGTATATGAGTTCTTTATGACTAATGTTGAGTCCATGTATTATACACACCTTTTCCCATCCTTCCACCATTGTTAGCCTCTCTAATACCGTGCACTTTTCGCCGGTATCATACACCCACCATATATCTTCCTCAAAACAGCCACCATACCTACCTATCATGGCATTTCCATATCCATTCCGAGATATATTGGCATGCAACTTTCCACCGTTCCGTTTATTATGACACGCTCCATCATTGTCATATTGCTAGCATGATCATGTAGTTGACATCGTATTTGTGGCAAAGCCACCATTCATAATTCTTTCATACATGTCACTCTTGATTCATTGCATATCCCGGTACACTGCCAGAGGCATTCATATAGAGTCATACCTTGTTCTAAGAATCGAGTTGTAATTGTTGAGTTGTAAGAAAAATAAAAGTGTGATGATCATCATTTTTTAGAGCATTGTCCCAAGTGAGGAAAGGATGATGGAGACCATGATTCCCCCACAAGTCAGGATGAGACTCCGGACGAAAAATAAAAAGAGGCCATAAAAAAAGAGAGAAAAGGCCCAAATAAAAAAAATGATGAGAGAAAAAGAGAGAAGGGACAATGTTACTATCCTTTTACCACACTTGTGCTTCAAAGTAGCACCAAGACCTTCATGATAGAGAGTCTCTCATTTTGTCACTTTCATATACTAGTGGGAATTTTTCATTATAGAACTTGGCTTGTATATTCCAATGATGGGCTTCCTCAAATGCCCTAGGTCTTTGTGAGCAAGCGAGTTGGATGCACACCCACTTAGTTTCTTTTGTAGAGCTTTCATATACTTATAGCTCTAGTGCATCCGTTGCATGGCAATCCCTACTCACTCAAATTGATATCTATTGATGGGCATCTCCATAGCCCGTTGATACGCCTAGTTGATGTGAGACCATCTTCCCTCTTTTTGTCTTCTCCACAACCACCATTCTATTCCACATATAGTGCTATATCCATGGCTCACGCTCATGTATTGCGTGAAGATTAAAAAAGTTTTGAGAATGTCATAAGTATGAAACAATTGCTTGGCTTGTCATCGGGGTTGTGCATGATTTAAATATTTTGTGTGGGGAAGATGGAGCATAGCCAGACTATATGATTTTGTAGGGATAACTTTCTTTGGCCATGTTATTTTGCGAAGACATAATTTCTTAGTTAGTATGCTTGAAGTATTATTATTCTTATGTCATTATGAACTTTTGTCTTGAATCTTTCGAATCTGAATATTCATACCACAATTAAGAAGATTTACATTGAAATTATGCCAAAGTATCACTCCGCATCAAAAATTCTCTTTTTATCATTTACCTACTCGAGGACAAGCAGGAATTAAGCTTGGGGATGCCTGATACGTCTCCAACGTATCTATAATTTTTGATTGCTCCATGCTACTTTATCTACTGTTTTGGACTATATTGGGCTTCATTTTCCACTTTTATATTATTTTTGGGACTAACCTATTAACCGGAGGCCCAGCCTAGAATTGCTGTTTTTTTGCCTATTTCAGTGTTTCGAAGAAACGGAATATCAAACGGAGTCCAAACAGAATGAAACCTTTGGGAACGTGATTTTCTCACCGAACGTGATCCAGGAGACTTGGACCCTGCTCCAAGGAACAAAAGAGGCGGTCACGAGGGTGGGGGGCGCCCCCCCTAGGGCGCACCCCCTTGCCTCGTGGCCCCCCTGTTGCTCCACCGACGTACTCCTTCCTCCTATATATACCTACATATCCCCAAACGATCGTAGGGAGAGCCAAAAACCTAATTCCACCGCCGCAACCTTCTGTATCCACGAGATCCCATCTTGGGGCCTGTTCTGGAACTCCGCCGGAGGGGGCATCCACCACGGAGGGCTTCTACATCAACACCATAGCCCCTCCGATGAAGTGTGAGTAGTTTACTTCAGACCTTCGGGTCCATAGCTAGTAGCTAGATGGCTTCTTCTCTCTTTTTGGATCTCAATACAATGTTCTCCCCCTCTCTCGTGGAGATCTATTCGATGTAATCTTCTTTTTGCGGTGTGTTTGTTGAGACCGATGAATTGTGGGTTTATGATCCAGCTTATCTATGAATAATATTTGAATCTTCTCTGAATTCTTTTATGTATGATTGAGTTATCTTTGCAAGTCTCTTCGAATTATCCGTTTGGTTTGGCCAACTAGATTGGTAGTTCTTGCAATGGGAGAAGTGCTTAGCTTTGGGTTCAATCTTGTGGTGTCCTTTCCCAGTGACAAAAGGGGCAGCAAGGCACGTATTGTATTGTTGCCATCGAGGATAACAAGTTGGGATTTTTATAATATTGCATGAATTTATCCCTCTACATCATGTCATCTTGCTTAAGGCGTTACTCTGTTTTTAACTTAATACTCTAGATGCATGCTGGATAGCGGTCGATGAGTGGAGTAATAGTAGTAGATGCAGAATCGTTTCGATCTACTTGTCTTGGATGTGATGCCTATATACATGATAATTACCTAGATATACTCATAACTATGCTCAATTCTGTCAATTGCTCAACAGTAATTTGTTCACCCACCGTAGAATATCTATGCTCTTGAGAGAAGCCACTAGTGAAACCTATGGCCCCCGGGTCTATTCTCATCATATCAATCTCCATTACTTTATTACTTGCTTTGTTTTTTACTTTGCCTTTTACTTTTCACTTTGCATCTATATACCAAAAATACCAAAAATATTATTTATCATCTCTATCAGATCTCACTCTTGTAAGTGATCATTAAGGGATTGACAACCCCTAATCGCGTTGGTTGCGAGGAGCTATCGTTTTGTGTAGGTGCGAGGGACTTGTGCGTGGTCTCATACTGGATTGATACCTTGGTTCTCAAAAACTGAGGGAAATACTTACGCTACTTTGCTGCATCATCCTCTCCTCTTCGGGGAAATCCAACGCAGTGCTCAAGAGGTAGCAGTCCTCTGTAAGCCTCGGAGTGGCACTTGTCGGTGTCAAAACCGGCAGATCTCGGGTAGGGGGTCCCGAATTATAGGTCTAAGGATCGAAGGTAACAAGGAGGCATGGGACACGATGTTTACCCAGGTTCGGGCCCTCTTAATGGAGGTAATACCCTACTTCCTGCTTGATTGACTTTGATGAGTATAGGGGTTACAAGAGTTGATCTACCTCGAGATCGTAATGGCTAAACCCTAGATGTCTAGCCTGTATGATTGTGTCCTTGCCCTACGGACTAAACCGTCCGGTTTATATAGACACCAGAGGGATCTAGGGTTGTACAGAGTCGGTTTACAAAGAAAGGAAGGTGCATGATCCGAACGCCAAGCTTGCCATCCACATCAAGGAGAGTCTCATCCGGAGACAGGGAAAGGTCTTTCATCTCATATCTTCAGGGCCCATTAGTCCGACCCATATCACATAGCTCGGACGCCTGAGGACCCCTTAGTCCAGGACTCCCTCAGCACTTGCATAGGATCTGTTCCTGTTCATGCTCAGGTACACAACATCTAATAACACCATCTAATCCTTTATAAAGGTGTGGGTCATCCCAAAAGTAATGTCTTAAATCATAGAAAAACCTTTTCTTTTGCTGGTATGTGAAACTAGGTGGTATAAATTTAGCAACAATGTAATTAGCATAATCAACATAGCATGGAGTATCACGAGAAGCATTTATGACGACTAATTGCTCATCAGGAAAGCTATCATCAATACGCAGTGGGTCATTGTCGGTGTCAAAACCAGCGGATCTCGGGTAGGGGGTCCCGAACTGTGCATCTAGGCGGATGGTAACAGGAGACAAGGGACACGATGTTTTACCCAGGTTCGGGCCCTCTTGATGGAGGCAAAACCCTACGTCCTGCTTGATTGATATTGATGATGTGGGTATTACAAGAGTAGATCTACCACGAGATCAAGGAGGCTAAACCCTAAAAGCTAGCCTATGGTATGATTGTTGTTCTACGGACTAAACCATCCGGTTTATATAGACACCGGAGAGGGCTAGGGTTACACAGAGTCGGTTACAATGGTAGGAGATCTACATATCCGTATTGCCAAGCTTGCCTTCCACGCCAAGGAAAGTCCCATCCGGACATGGGACGAAGTCTTTAATCTTGTATCTTCATAGTCTTGGAGTCCGGCCGATGATGATAGTTCGGCTATCCGGACACCCCATAGTCCAGGACTCCCTCAGTAGCCCCCGAACCAGGCTTCAATGACGACGAATCCGGCGCGTATATTGTCTTCGGCGTTGCAAGGCGGGTTCTTCTTCAAACTTCATGTACCTGTCGAATAGTGTCCGGCTTCCTTATAAATGTTGCGCTTCTTGGCTTGTACGTCCAATAATGGCCCTCTTCCACATGTCGTATGAATGCGAAAAGCTAGGGTATTTTTACATTTTACCCCTTGGCCGCGCAAACGAGCCGCCTATAAGAGAGGCGAGGATCTAGATCCAACTCACACCATCCTCCTTCCGCAAGTACTCATCGAAGTGCCTCTGACAAAAATCCATTCCATCATGGATAGTCGACGCGGCTCCTCCTCTCGCGCTCCCAGCCCTCATCCAGGAGATTGGGGGAGATGCTCAGTTCCACACAGCAAGCTAGTGACGCTCCAAACCGAGGGATATCTTCCCCCAGCCTTCATGGTTCCGGTTCGAGCCGGACTGGCCACCTTCAGGGGTGGAAAGCAGGCGGAGAGCGTCCCCAACCCTTCCAAAGGAGAGCGGGTATGCTTCGTCCCTTATCTAATAAGAGGACTCAGATTTCCCATACATCTGTTTCTCCGAGGGCTCCTGGAGTTCTACGGACTCCAGCTTCACCACCTTACACCTGCCTCCATTCTACACATCGCGGGCTTTGTAGCTCTTTGCGAGCTGTTCTTCGGCATTGAGCCCCATTTTGCACTGTGGAAGAGATTGTTTTGCCTCGTACCCCGTTCTCATGAGGGGTCGATATATCAAGTGGGCGGAGCCGAAATATGGCACATCGCCGGGACCGGATATCTATCCGGTACCCCGAAGAAGGCGTCCGAAAACTGGCCTTCGGAATGGTTCTACATGGAGGACGCCCCTCTGCCGGATCCAGTTCGGATCGGCCTCCCGGAGTTCAGCAATGCTCCCTTGAAGAAACGCCTGAGTTGGCGCCCGCGGAGCCCTCAACGGGAAGATGATGGGAGCGTCCATTATCAGATGGGCCGGATTAGGTTATTGGCCCACTCCGGATTGACCATGATTGGAATCATGGCCAGGTGCATTATGCGAGGGGTGCATCCGCTCCAATATAGGGGCCACCCCATGTGGGATTTCAACGGGGAAGATGACGCCACCCGTCATGGCCGTAGAGGGCCGGAATCGGCCGCCGATCTGGTAAAGATCTTGTTCGGCTTGTACAAGGGGGAGAAGGAGGACTTCCTCCGCACGAGTCCATTGAATGGATTCTCCATGAATAACCCTCGGAGCTGGGTAAGCGGACGTTTATCTATCCGATCCATATTTCCAAAGTCGAGTGTCTTACTTTGTGATTTTGACGCAGGAGCTGCGCCGGGACGTGGAGGGCATACAAAGCCTAACTCCACAGCCCGAGGATCCAGGACGATCCCTTGATCCGGCCTCCGAAGAGGATCCGGACATTAAGGTGGAGCTGATTGACGGGGTGTTCCACCAACTTAGCATGGACAATGTCCTAGTCGCCATTACGGCTGACTACCCCGGTTTATTTCCGGCTTCCCAGGTGACTACGATCGGAGTCCTGACACCATCATTTGATCCATGCTCATTTCTGACCATCCTATACCGATGGTGCATCGCAGGAGGCGTCTTTAAGGTGGGAAGCCGAACCCGCGGTGGCTGACCAGCAAGGGTCAGTTCGGCCCAGCAGGCGGAAGAGGAGTGCGACACAAATTGAAACGTCGCCGCAACGGTACGGCGCACCGCTGTTTTTAAGGGAAGGATCCCTAGGAGGTATATTAACGCTCATGACTTTTCCAGGAGAAAGAGCGCTCGCCGGACAGTGTCCGGAGAGGTTGCCAATCAAGCCTCTGCTAGCCATGCTCCAACGCGTGGTCCGGAAGGGGAGGCGAACACAAGGCATGAGCCGGATGCTCCTCCAACAGAGGATACCGACAGGCTGTCCGCCACCAGGTCTGAGGTGGAGAGCGCCATGAATCACAGGCGTCGCCGGACAGTTCTTCGTGACGCGTGTTTCTCCCCGGAGGCGTTGAATGCCTTTAATGAGGGAGACGCGCACCTCCATGCCGCTCAAGATGGTTTAACCAGTGCCACGGAGCAGTATGTGAAGGACATACGGGTAAGCAATTTTAATAGTTATGTATGCCAGTAGCCCCCGAGACTTAAAACAGTTAAAATAACTGATTTAAGGATCATTTGTTATGCAGGATCTTATGGAGAAGAATACCCACCTGTCCCAGGAGCTTCAAGAGTGCAAGACCCAACTTGAGGCTGCACTGGCCGCCACAGGGGGAGCTACAGAGACCCCCGCTGGTAATACATACTTCGAAAAGATAAGTAGTTAATAAAGTGCGGCATGTGCGTAAATCTGACAATAATATTGCAGAGGGTGCCGGACTAGATCCGGACAAGCAACAGCTACTGCGCCAGCTGAAGGCCGGTGAGAGGGTGCTTATGAAGTTGCAGCAGGAGAGGAACAAGCTCCAAGATGCCCACACCCAGCTAGGAGAAGAGCTGAAAGGTGTTCGGGCCCAGCTGTCTGGCTCCGTGAAGGAGAATGAGCGGCTTCATCGCGGCATTTATAGTAAGTGCTTGAGCAAACTCCTTTGAAAAGAAGAGTTCGGCGAGAAGTCAATTGACAAAAATGTGTCTTTAGGTGTGCTCACAGGTCGCCCTGCGGAGGGAATGCCCGGTTCAACGGGTGACCAACTCCCCGAGCTGATGCAACCGCACGAACGTGTTCGGCAAGCGATGAGTGGCGTTGCCCAGGCCTTATGGCCGTCCGTCTCCCTACCCGAAAGCCTTGAAGGGCTTGCCGAGAAGCTTCAGGGAGCACGACAACGCTTCCGTCTGTGGAAGATATCGGCCTGCCGTCAAGGCGCCAGGGAGGCCTGGGCCATGGTGAAGACGTGGTACAAGAAGGCGGATCCGAACCACATGGCCGAGGTCGGACCTGTGGGGCCCGATGGGAAGGGGATCCCTGTGAGCTTAATGTACGGCCAAGTTGAGTTGGCCGCGAAGTATTCCCAACAGGACTGTAAATTAGACAGCCTGTTAGACGGGATTGAAGAGGAGTACAATCAGTCAATTTGACGATGTATTTTAAAATGACATGTAAATGCCTTCTAGCCGGATTGTAGATCGTTTGTCTTTGCCGACCTTTTCGCTTCAACCTCAGGACCCTAGAGTCCGGAGTGTGTCCGAATACCTTCTCAGTTATGAAAAAACCGGGGCATGCATGGAAACCAGGCGTAGGGGTCATTAGTGCTTTATCAGACAAGTGCCCAACTAGTTATGTTATATTACATGGTTAGTAAGAAACATCTTCTAGGGAGAATAGTTCCGTTAGGGGTTCCTTTCCCTGGGAGGCATGCCCTAAAGTGCATGCTCACACTGCGAAGAGAGCAGAAAAAGCATATGGGGGCAGATAAGTTAAATAAGTAATAAATCATCTTTCAAGTCACCGACCGAATATTCCCTTAAGAACGCTAGCTTTCGGCTTCACCCAGTCTGAGGTACACATCCGGCTGACCCGGCAGTAACAATCGCAGAGGTGCTCCCTTTACCTCCTAGCCGAATAATCAGGAACGTAGGGGTAAGCAGAGGAGCCAGGCAACCCAGCTTGGCCAAAACTTAAGTCATATCGATGCATATAATGGTGAATAAAAGGTACATGCGGAAGTATGACACATGTGTTGGGCATGAAGCCCGTATAAATAAGCTTCTGTTAAAGAAGCCCCCAGGTATAATGAGTGCTAGGAGCACATCAAATGTGTGCGAACAATGCGCAAATCAGCCTATCAAAGGCTTTTACTGAAAAAAAGTGGGAAGAAGGAGGGGGACAAGAGACAGTGAAAATGTAAAAGGTGGATGGAGGAGGGAGACGAACTCTGAGTCCGGCGCAAGGCGTAGAATCTTCGGAGACGGGCTGCATTCCATGGGTTCGGCTCGAGTCGATTGTCAGATGCGTTACGTAGACGGTATGCTCCACCGGTCAGGACTTGGTCGATGATGAAGGGACCTTCCCATTTGGGCTTAAGTTTGTCCTTTTTCTTGTCCGGCAGGCGTAGAACAAGTTCGCCAACATTGTAAGTTTTGGCCCGTACTTCTCTGCTTTGGTATCTTCGAGCCTGCTGCTGATAGAATGCGGAACGAGCTTTTGCCACGTCCCGCTCCTCCTCTAAGGCGTTCAAACTGTCCTGCCGATCCAACTCGGCTTCTCTTTCTTCGTACATGCGCACGCGAGGTGAGTCATGAATTATATCGCAGGGCAGGACTGCCTCTGCGCCGTACACCATAAAAATGGTGTGAATCCGGTAGTGCGGTTTGGTGTGGTCCGCAGCCCCCAGAGTACGGAGTCGAGCTCCTCTACCCAGTGCGTGTTAGATTCCTTGAGGGACCGCACTAGTCTGGGTTTGATGCCGCTCATGATTAGACCATTTGCTCGTTCGACTTGACTGTTAGTTTGGGGGTGATAGACTGAAGCGTAGTCGAGCTTGATGCCCATGTTTTTGCACCAGAGTTTAACCTCGTCGGCCGTGAAATTCGTGCCATTATCAGTGATGATGCTGTGGGGGACACCATAACGGTGTACTACCCCGGATATGAAGTCTATCACGGGTCCGGATTCGGCCATTTTAGCTGGCTTGGCCTCTATCCATTTGGTGAATTTGTCCACCATGACCAATAGGTATTTTTGCTTGTGGGTTCCCCCTTTAAGGGGTCCAACCATATCAAGCCCCCAGACTGCGAACGGCCAGGTGATGGGTATAGTTTTGAGGGCGGTGGGTGGCATGTGGCTTTGATTAGCAAAGAGCTGGCAACCGACTCATCGTTGGACTAAGTCCTGAGCATCTGCCCGGGCAGTCGGCCAATAAAATCCTGTATGGAAGGCCTTGCCTACAAGGGCCCGGGCTGTGGCGTGGTGCCCACCGAGTCCGGCGTGAATTTCAGCCAGGAGATTTCGCCCTTCCTCTTCGGAGATACACCTTTGAAGGACTCCGGTTGTGCTTTTCTTATAAAGTTCTCCCTCATGGACCTTGTAGGCTTTAGATCGCCGAACTATGCAGCGGGCCTCATTTTGGTCTTCGGGGAGTTCCTTCCTAGTTAAGTAGGCTAGGAATGGTTCCGTCCACTGGGCGATTACTGCCATTATTTCGTGGGCTGAGGGTGTTATTTCATTGGCTGAGCCACCGACTGTGTCAGAATGTTCCGTGTTGGGTGGCGCGGTTGGTTTCGGGTTGCTATTTCCGGACTCCTCTTCCCATAGTACGGATGGCTTAAAGAGCCGCTCCAGGAAGATGTTTGGAGGGATGACGTCGCGTTTTGCGCCGATGCGTGCCAACATGTCGGCTGCCTGGTTGTTGTCCCGGGCTACATGGTGGAATTCGAGTCCTTCGAACCGAGCTGACATTTTTAAGACGGCGTTACGGTAGGCTGCCATTTTCGGATCCTTGGCGTCAAAGTCTCCATTTACTTTGGATATTGCGAGGTTTGAATCCCCGCGGACCTCTAGGCGTTGAATGCCCATGGAGATGGCCATCCAGAGACCATGTAGAAGGGCCTCGTATTCGGCTGCGTTGTTGGAGTCCGTGTACATTATTTGAAGTATGTATTGGACTGTATCTCCGGTTGGGGATGTCAAAACGATGCCAGCCCCCAAGCCGGCCAACATTTTAGAGCCGTCGAAGTGCATAATCCAATTGGAGTATGCGCCGTACTCTTTAGGGAGTTCGGCTTCAGTCCATTCAGCGACGAAGTCAGCCAAAACTTGCGACTTTATAGCTCGCCGCGGTTTGTAGGTTATATCGAATGGTAAAAGCTCAATGGCCCATTTTGCAATCCTGCCCATTGCGTCGCGATTGTTTATGATGTCGTTGAGAGGTACTTCGGAGGCCACTGTTATCGAACACTCTTGAAAGTAGTGTCGCAGCTTCCGGGATGCCATGAACACCGCGTACGCTATCTTCTGATAATGTGGGTACCAGGACTTGCATGGAGTTAGGACAGTGGATACGTAGTACACTGGTTTTTGAAGAGGGAATTTATGCCCTTCTGTTTCTCGTTCGACGACGAGCACCGCGCTTACAACTTGATGTGTTGCCGTGATATATAACAACATTGGTTCGCCCAAGTTGGGTGCGGCCAGGACCGGATTTGTTGCCAGTATGGCCTTTATTTCTTCGAGTCCGGCTGTGGCAGCATCCGTCCATTCAAAGTGTTCGGTGCGCCTGAGGAGGCGATAGAGGGGCAATGCTTTTTCTCCCAAACGGGAGATGAAGCAGCTTAGGGCCGCCACGCATCCGGTTAATTTTTGTATGTGTTTGTGGTCTTTTGGGATGTCCAATTGTGACAGAGCTCGGATTTTGGCTGGGTTTGCTTCAATTCCTCTACCAGATACAATGAAGCCCAAGAGTTTTCCGGCTGGTACACCGAAAACGCATTTTTCCGGGTTGAGCTTAATGTCGTATGCTCGGAGGTTGTCGAATGTGAGCCTCAAATCGTCTATCAACGTGTCTGGTCTTGACGACCACATCATCTACGTATGCCTCCACTGTTTTGCCGATCTGGGTAGCCAGACATGTCTGAATCATGCGCTGATATGTTGCACCGGCGTTTTTAAGTCTGAAGGGCATTGTGTTGAAGCAGAATGGTCCGTATGAAGTAATGAATGCCGTTGCGGCCTGGTCTGTTTCCGCCATCTTGATTTGATGGTATCCGGAGTATGCGTCGAGGAAACACAATGAATCATGCCCCGCGGTAGCATCGATGATTTGGTCGATGCGGGGGAGGGGGAAAGGATCCTTTGGACAGGCCTTATTAAGGTCTTTAAAATCCACACAAAGGCGCCAAGATTTGTCCTTTTTTGGTACCATTACCAGGTTTGCTAGCCAGTCCGGATGTTTTATATCTCTGATGAATCCGGCTTCCAATAGTTTGGCTAGCTCCTCTCCCATTGCCTGTCTTTTGGGTTCGGAAAATCGTCGAAGAGCCTATTTGACTGGCTTGAATCCTTTTAGGATATTTAGGCTGTGCTCTGCCAGCCTGCGTGGGATTCCTGGCATATCTGAAGGGTGCCAGGCAAAAATGTCCCAATTTTCCCGAAGGAATTCTCGTAGTGCGGCTTCTACATCAGGGTTTAATTGTGCCCCAATGGAGGCCGTCTTTGTGGGGTCCGTAGGATGGACCTGGAATTTGACTATTTCGTCTGCTGGTTTCAAAGACGTGGACTTAGATCTCTTGTTGAGCGTCACATCGTCCCTATTCACCGTGGAGCGTAATGCCGTGAGTTCTTCTGCCGCTAGTGCTTCGGATAGTGCCTCTAGGGCTAGTGCGGCTGTCTTGTTTTCGGCGCGGAGTGCTATGTCCGGATCACTGATCAGAGTGATGATTCCATTGGGCCCGGGCATTTTGAGCTTCATGTACCCGCAATGGGGTACGGCTTGGAAAATTGTGAATGCCTCTCGCCCTAATAGAGCGTGATATCCGCTGCTGAACGGGGCCACTTGGAACGTGACTTCCTCGGACCTGTAGTTGTCCGGCGAGCCGAACACCACATCTAGTGTGATTTTCCTGTGCAGCATACTTCCCGACTAGGGATTATTCCTCTAAAGGTTGTGCTGCTTCGCTCAATGCGGCTCCAGTCTATTTCCATTTTTTGGAGAGTTTCCTCGTAGATGAGGTTTAATCCGCTGCCGCCATCCATGAGTACCTTGGTAAGATGAAAGCCGTCCACTATGGGACTGAGGACCAATGCGGCTGGTGCTCGGGCTATTCGGAATTTAGGTTCGTCGTTGGCATTGAAGGTGATAGCCGTGTCGCTCCATGGATTTGTTGTTGCTACTTGGTAGACTTCAGCAAGGCTGCGGATTGTTCATTTCCGCATATTATTTGATGCGAAAGTCTCGAAGACTGTTGATACCGTACTAGTGCTGTTGGGCTGGTTGTCTGGGGCTAGAAGCCCTTCGCCACTTTTGGCCACCTGCCGTAGTATCCAACATGCCCGAAGGCTATGTGTTGGAGTGGCGCCTTCTGCATTACGGATTCTGCAGGGTCCGCTGAGCCATCCCTCCAGTACGGTTCCGTACCCTTTGGGGGGGGGGGGGTTTGCTTTTTGATTTTTGACCCAGGTGCTTGAGCATGGTGCACCCTTTTAATCCAGACTAAGGTTGTGTTTAGAGCCGGATTGTCCCAAAATCTAGTTTTGGTTTTCCAGGCACTCTCCATCGCACAGTATTTTCATACTATGGTCACCAGGTCAGCGAAGCGCGTCCCCTCGCGACGACTTATGGCGTTCATGATTCCCTTGTCTGTGCAATTATTGCAGAAAATAGAGATTGCGCTTTCCTCATGGCAGTCCTTGATCCTGTCCATAACTAGGAGGAATCTGGCCCAGTAATGATGTACTGTTTCATCGGGCTCTTGCCGTATTTGAGATAGATCGCTTGTGTTTGGGTGGGCGGGTGGAACTAAATTCGGAGCCCCGCCCAATCTGAGGCTCAAAGGCCGAGGAATTTCCGGATTTGGAAGCTTGGATTGCTGGAGGTTGTCCAACGAATCTAGTCTGCTGCCTGACTTTAGGTTCAGTACTCGATTGACGTCCGTCCCTTCACGGGAATCTGGCATGGAGGGATTGGAAATCCGGACAGAACTGGTTCTTAACATAGGGGAAGAGTCGCCGCGTTGTTCTTCTACCACAGCAACATGGTGGGTAGCCTGGGGAGAGTTAATTTCTCTCAGATCGGTTTTAAGCCCAATCTGATCGTAGTCTATTGCGACTCCCAGGGCGGCGATGCGATCCAAGAGCTCGTTTACGGAAGAGAGCTCCATCGGATCCAGCAGCGAATTCCGAGTTGATGCGAAGATCGCTTTTGATGACCCGAGAGGTCATCGTCGAAGCGGTGGCCGGACAGGCGGTCATAAGAAAACCACCCAGCCGGATAGCTTGACCGGCGGCCAAAGCTCCTTTGGCAATGGTACCGTCTTTAAGATGGGAAGAGGCATCCTTCCTGATTGCGACGACACAGAGGAACTCTCAATGAAAGCACCAATGTCGGTGTCAAAACCGGCGGATCTCGGGTAGGGGGTCCCGAACTGTGCGTCTAGGCGGATGGTAACAGGAGACAAGGGACACGATGTTTTACCCAGGTTCGGGCCCTCTTGATGGAGGTAAAACCCTACGTCCTGCTTGATTGATATTGATGATGTGGGTATTACAAGAGTAGATCTACCACGAGATCAAGGAGGCTAAACCCTAAAAGCTAGCCTATGGTATGATTGTTGTTCTACGGACTAAACCATCCGGTTTATATAGACACCGGAGAGGGCTAGGGTTACACAGAGTCGGTTACAATGGTAGGACATCTACATATCCGTATTGCCAAGCTTGCCTTCCACGCCAAGGAAAGTCCCATCCGGACACGGGACGAAGTCTTCAATCTTGTATCTTCATAGTCTTGGAGTTCGGCCGATGATGATAGTTCGGCTATCCGGACACCCCCTAGTCCAGGACTCCCTCAGTCATCAAGAACATTTTCTAACCTAGACAAGTTGTCTGATATAGGGTTCTCAGCTCGCTTTCTATCAGTAATATCCAAATCAAATTCTTGCAACAAGAGAACCCATCTAATAAGTCTAGGTTTAGCATCTTTCTTTTCCATAAGATATTTAATAGCAACATGATCAGCTTGAACAGTTACTTTGGAATCAACAATATAAGATCTGAACTTATCACAAGCAAAAACAACTGCTAATTTTTTTTTTTAGTAGTAGCATAATTTCTCTGGGCACTATCTAGGGTTTTACTAGCATAATGAATAACATTCGACTTCTTATCAACTCTTTGTCCTAGAACAACACCAATAGCATAATCACTAACATCACACATAATTTCAAAGGGTAAATTTCAATCAGGTGGTTGAACAATAGGTGCAGAAATCAAGGCTTTCTTAAGTATCTCAAATGCTTCTACACAATCATCATCAAAAACAAAAGGAACATGTTTTTGCAAGAGATTAGTGAGAGGCCTAGAAATTTTAGAGAAGTCTTTAATAAACCTCCTATAGAAACCAACATGACCAAGGAAACTTCTTCTACCTTTGATATCTTTAGGACATGACATCTTTTCAATAGCATCTACTTTACCTTTATCCACTTTAATACCTCTTTCAGAAATTTTATGCCCCAAGACAATACCTTCATTAACCATAAAGTGACACTTCTCCTAATTCAAAACAATATTAGTTTCTTCACATCTCTGTAAAACTCGATCCAGATTGCTTAAGCAATCATTAAAAGAAGTTCCGTAAATGGAGAAATCATCCATGAAAACCTCAACAATCCTTTCACAAAAGTCAGAGAATATAGCAATCATACATCTTTGAAAGGTAGCAGGTGCATTGCATAAACCAAAAGGCATACGTATATAAGCAAAAGTACCAAAAGAGCAAGTAAAAGTGGTCTTTTCTTGGTCCTCATTTGACACAGGTATTTGAGAAAAACCAGAATAACCATCTAGAAAGCAAAAATGTGTGTGTTTGGACAGTCTTTCTAGCATTTGATCAATAAAAGGTAGAGGGTAATGATATTTTGTAGTAGCTTTGTTTAATTTGCGAAAATCAATTACCATTCTATAACCTGTAACAATTCTTTGAGGGATCAAATTATTCTTATCATTAGGAACAACAGTAATACCTCCCTTCATAGGTACACAATGAACGAGACTCACCCATCTACTATCAGCAATAGGACAAATTATACCTGTCTCCAGAAGCTTTAGTATTTCATTTATTACCACTTCTTTCATCTTATTATTTAACCGTCGTTGATGATCAACAACTGTTTTAGCATCAGACTCCATATTAATTTTGTGCTAACATAGAGTGGGACTAATGCCATTAAGATCACCAAGAGTATATCCAATAGCGGCACGATGCTTCTTCAGAGTTTTCAATAATTTCTTTTCTTCATGCTCTGAAAGGTTAGCACTAATAATAACAGGATATATCTTCTTTTCATCAAGATAAGCATATTTCAAAGTATCAGGTAATTGTTTAAGCTCAAACATGGGGTCACCCTTGGGTGGAGGAGGATCTCCAAGGATTTCAACAGGCAAATTGTGTTTCAAAATAAGCATTTGGTTAAAGAATATTTCATCTATATCCTTCCTTTCATTCATAAACATATCATTTTCATGGTCTAGCAAATATTGTTCTAAATGATTAGTAGGAGGCACAACAATAGAAGCAAGACCAATAATTTCATCCTTACTAGTCAATTCTTTATCATGGGGTTGTCTACGAAACTTAAAGAAATTAAAATCATGAGACACATCCCGAAAACTTATAGTAACAATTTCTTTCTCATAGTCTATTTTAGCATTAACAGTGTTCAAGAAAGGTATACCAAATATAATGGGACAAAAATCATCTTGTGGGGAACCAAGAACAATAAAATCAGTAGGGTATTTTGTTTTCCCACACAAGACTTCAACATCTCTAACTATTCCAATTGGTGATATAGTATCTCTATTGGCAAGATTAATAGTACCATCAATATCTTCTATCTCGGTAGGTGCAATATCATTCATAATTTCTTGATATAAGGTAAAAGGAATTGCACTCACACTAGCACCCACATCACATAGGCCATGATAACAATGATCTTCTATTTTAACAGAAACAACATGCATGCCAACAACAGGTCTATGTTTATCTTTAATATCGGGTTTAGCAATCCTAGCAGCTTCATCGCAGAAATAAATAACATGCCCATCAATATTATCAACCAAGAGATCTTGAACCATAGCAATACTAGGTTCAACTTAATTTTGTTCAGGGGCTGTAGGTGCTCTAGTATAACTCTTACAAACCACAATTGAAGCTTTAGCATGTTCCTTGATTCTAATAGTGAAAGGTGGTTTCTCAATATAAGCAGTAGGAACAACATGATCAACATTATAAGTAATAGTTTCTTCGTCAACTTTAATAGGTTCCACTACTTTTACTTCAATGTGAGGATGATATTTAAACCACTTCTCCTTAGAAATATCAACATGAGTAGCAAATGATTCACAAAAAGAAGCTACTATCTCAGAGTCAAGTCCATATTTAGTGCTAAATTCACGAAAATCATCAGTATCCATAAAAGATTTAACGCAATCAAACTTGAGGTTTATACCTGACTCTTTAACTTCGTCGAGTTCCAAATCTTCAGTGTTGCGTTTAATTCTTTCCAATAAATCCCATTTCAATTCAATAGTCTTCTTCATAAAATAACCAGTACAAGAAGTACCGAGCATGGATTGATCATTACGAGAAAGCCGAGCATAAAAATTCTGAATAATAGTTTCTCTTGAGAGCTCATGATTGGGGCATGAATATAACATTGACTTAAGCCTCTCCCAAGCTTGAGCGATACTTTCTCCTTCACGAGGCCAATATATAGGAAAATGGGTTAGTACTCCCAGGAGTACGTACTCCTTCCTTCGTCTGCAGTTGATTGTGGCCCACGTGAGTGTTCCTCTCCTCGGTTCATTTTGTTTTTAGAAAATTGGTCACAATTTTCGCACCCGTTATGAGTAATGATTATAAATTAGTAACACACCGATTTTTCTGCCGCTCTCATATCTTATCCTTCCGTCTGCCTCACACATCCCAAACCGAAACGGTCGGCTCCCCGGCACACGTCAGCAGCGGAACTGCGGCGGCCGCTGCCATCAATCCCCGGCGACCGATCTAGATTACAGCTTGCACCGGCCAACGGATCGGGGAGCACAAGACCGACCGAACTTGAGATTTATATTGGAATAAGAGGTCAGCGATTTTCTTGGACGTTCTCTGCATGTTAATTCCATGTCTAGATCCGGAACATCTTCCCATCCATTAACCATAGTTGTCTTGCTTTCTTTTAGATCTGAAAGAGGCGCATGTGGTCCCGTCCTGGATCTCATTGTTTGCTGAATTTTTGTGGACGGAAGAATTTTCTGGTGCTTTGTGGATGTTCCTTCTGGATGGGGGCTGGGTGTCTCACGTAGAAGAATTGATTCATATGGCTTCTGGCGGTCAATGCCGTAGTGTCGCATCGTCGATCCCAGCTAGCCGTAAACAGATTGACATATATCTTCAATTATTTTGTTAGTGGACGTATGATCAAATGGATTCAGAAATACTCTATCTGTTCCAAACAGAGGGAGTAGTGATTCAAGCTGCTATTTCTTCTTTGGGGAAGTAGTATACCCAGCAAAAAGAAACAGTAGCTCTGGTTGCCAACTTAATCACTCTGTAGAATCGTTTCATTGAAGGATCAAGAACCGCACCTTGCTTCCATCTTTCTTTATATGTTCAGTATCGTCTCGATATGAAATTGCTGCTGGAATATTTTGGAAAGAAACGTACATTTCCCTGTGCAAAAGTGCTTTATTTTTCTGCTGAGAAGCGATCTGTGTTTAGTGCCATATATACGACCGCATTATAAAATGTATTACACTGTTGTTTCATCTAGTTTTTGATATACTCTTTTATGTATACTTTGAATTTATTATACTCATTTAGGCCACATGCCCGCTTCATCTTTTAACTCATTGCAGCGACTCAACTCTCACATAAAACCAGTATATACTCACGTAAAAAGAAGTTGTAAGTACTCCCTTAATAAAAAAAACAAGTATATACTACCCTACCAAAAAAGTTGTATATACTTACTGATACTCCCTTACTAAAAATTGTGTATACTCCATACCAAAAAAAGCAGTATATACTGCCTACCAAAAAAGTAGTACATACTCACGTAAAAAAAGTTGTATGTACACCCTAAATGAAAAAAATAAACAAGTATATACTCCCCTACCAGAAAAGTTGTATATACTCTCTTACTAAAAATGTATATACTCCCTGCCAAAAAACAGTATATACACCCTTACTAAAAAACAGTATATAATCACAAACAAAAGCTGGTATATACTGTCTCCCCGAAGTAGTATATATGTTGCTGGAAGAGGTCAGTATGCAACTAACAGAACAGTTAGTTCATGCTTGTGCGTAGATAAATTATTAAATAAGTAAAGAGCAAGTATGAGATGCATTGTTAACTGAACCTTATCTTTGTAGTGGGATCCTCGAATCTCTCCGTCTGTTGACGCATGCATGCATGCATGCATCGGCTGGTGAAGCAATTAGTGATTAGATCTAATAACCGCTAACCTGTTTAGTCCATGGGAGTACATACTCCCGGGAGTATAAAAAAGGAGTCCTATATATATATATATATATATATATATATATATATATATAAATACCGATCACGATGAACTAGATGCATAGGATAAATCTTCTGATGAAATTCCAATTTCAATCAGTTATAGTTCCATGATTCAATATCATCACATAGTCTATACCATGTCAATGCCTATCTCTTTAAAGATAAAGGGAAGACCTTATTCTTGGCTTCATCTCTGGGCAAACCTGCAAGCTTAAGTAATCCCCAAACTTCATCCACATAGATTAAATGCATATCAGGATGTAAAGTTCCATCTCCTGCATAAGGATTAGCTTGCACTTTCTCTATCATACCCGAAGGAATTTCATAATAAATATTTTAAGTAGGTTCAGTAGGTTTGTAATATCCCAATTTTCAATTTGGATGTTATTCAAAGATCATTCATATGCATCCATGATTTATGCATTTTGTTGTTTTGTTTTGGTTGCATCTTGATCCAAGAGACCTTAAGCAACTCAAGGGCCAATTTGAGAGAGTTGGTGGTTTCACAAAAATCCAATTTTGATTTATTAAAAATTTGGTAATTGGATTAAATTGTTTTTCAAAATTCTTTTCCAATTATTTTAAATTAAGAGAGAAGATAAAAGGACTTCTTCAAAATCAGCAAAAAAATATTGGAAAATGAATCTCGAATTTTTGGAGATTTTATTCGCTAGTTTATTTATTTGTTAGCGGAGTAATTAATACTATAATGTTTGTTTTTAGTTTAGGCATTTAGGCCCCAAAAAATGCTCACTAGGTCACTAATAAGGCCGTATTATTATGTGAATTTTTCTGGTATTTTTAGGATATTATTTATATTTATTTTAGCGTGTTTTGTCTCTGAAATTTGTTTAAAAAAACTAGTTCGGGCTGACCGAACTGGGCCGAGCCCAGCCCAGCCGGCCGAGGCCGTCGACACCATCGTCCCCCGGCCGGACTCCGGCTGGAGTCCTCCGCCGCCATGGAGAATGTCGTTGCCTCGCCTTGGCCCCTACCCCAAGCCGTCGCACCCTCTTCCCTCCTTAAATTTCGAACCCCCGGTCCCTCTTCTTCCCACATCGCTGCTCGTCGCCGCCGCACTCCACTGCCGCCGCCGTCGCCGGAGCCGACACCCCACCGACACCTCGTCACCCTCACCCGAAGCCGCCGCCACCGTCGAGTTTGTTGCCGTCGACCGCCGCCGGTGGCCACCCCCCTGATCTAATCTCGACCGTCAGATCGAAATCCGACGGGTTAGATTTGCTTTTTTTTGAACGTTCTAATTTGCGAGTGTTCGCTCGTTAGCTTCTGTTAGCGAACATTTTTCGTTCTGTAGGATTCTTTAGCAAGAGTTCGTTCGATAGGATTTTTCTTTTTATTTTAGTTTTCTGCCAGGGACCTATCCATAGTTTTATTTTTTACAGATTAGTCCCTCTGTTTCAAACTAGCATAACTTTTTGCTCGTTTGTCCAAATTCGACGAAACTAACGCCAAAATCTTCAGAGCGATCTCATCTATCCAGTAAAACAACTTGGACATGTTTTTGAAAATTTAAAATTTGAATTTAGTTCAGATTTGAATTTGATCTTGTTTTGTTCGTATCTTGAGTTTCGGAGCTCCGTTTGAATTGATTCTTTTTGCAAATCGTAGCTAATCACATGTAACTTTTGTTAAAATCTAATCCACATAACTATAATGCTGTTAAGATTTGTTTTTTATTTAGATTAGTTATTTGCTTGTTTTTTAGTTCTTTGGATCTTTTCTTCGTTTTCTCTTTGCATCATTTGCTTGAGTGCTTATGTATGCTATTGTTTGTCTACGCTAGATTTTTTGGAGTGCGAAGCTTGTTACTACAAATCTCTAGAATTTTCCGATCGTCAGCAAGGCAAGTGACACTTTGATCATACTTTTCAATACCCAGTTTTTACTATGCATTAGTTTTACCCCTCAAAGATTTGCATGAGTAGGATTGTGAACATGTGGTTTGGTTGTAGTACTTGAGGTAGGAACCTATTACCTTTGATCACCCCAGGAATATACGTTGTGCTCATATATTGCTTAGTCATGCTCGTAGACGGGGAATGGTATGTGAGATTCATGAAAGTTGTGAGAAATAATAATTTTGGACAACATTAAGGTGGCAACTTTAATACACATCTGGGTGGATTGGTTGGGGCACCTGGAGAAACCAGTGTTTGACCATGGGAATCCCGGAGTATCCATGTGATTTTCCCTTGGTTCGCCACCCAGGCTCAAAGGGATCATATGATATTTCATGCCTAGAAACTTCCTTGTGCAGCCACAAGACATTATGGGCTCTGGCATAGTTGAGTAAGTTGTGTGAGCTCTTGAAGAGGTGGACTAGCAGATGTAGGGGAGATTAGGTGTACTGGTCTACCCAGAGTAGAGAGTTAATGCTTCAGAAAGACTATGTCTCGATCTTTCGATCATGGATGCGGTCGAGTCTTGTAGGGAAAAGTGCGCAACCTCTGCAGAGTGTACAAACTAATCATGGTTAACCGTGTCCCTGGTTATGGACAATTTGAGTATCTAGAAGTGGATATTTATGTTGATCTCATCACTCTATTTAATTAATGTATTGAGTTTAATAATGATACTTGATTAATTTTGGGTTTTGAGTTGGAGGAACCTTCTCAATCATTGGCATAAACTTTGTAGTAAATAAAATGTATTCCTTTGTTGTAGGAAAAAAATAGCTTTATGCAAAAATTAAACCTAGAGCCTCCACCAGCCAAATATGCATGTAGATGTAGTTTCTTTCATTCATTTGCTCTACATTGTAACTCTCCCAGCATATTCCATGTGCTGACCTACACGGCTGCAACGTCTCATGTTGCAGACTTTACTGATGAAGATTAAGGTGCGTTAGGTCATTGTCATGCACTCAACTATGCCATTGGAGTTTGATGGACTCATTTATCTCCAAAGCTTCCGCAATTACTTTATTTAGATGGCCTTCAACCTTATTATTTTTGTAATAAATACTCTTTATGAGGACCTCGATGTAATAAGTGTGTGATTGAACTCTGTTATAATTCCTCAAGTACTCTATGTCAGCATATCGATCCAGGGATGACACTTAAGCACAAAGACTTCGATCCATTGGGATCGTGGTCGCTGCAAGATGGTATTAGAGCACACGTTGACTGTAGGACGCGACCACTAGGAAAAGCCATAAGGATACTGTAGGATCGAAAGTATGTCTAGAGGGGGGGTGATTAGACTACTTGACCAAATTAAAACTTAACCTTTTCCCAATTTTAGTTCTTGGCAGATTTTAACAACTTAGCACAAGTCAAGCAATCACAATACAATTCAAGTAAGCATGCAAAGAGTATATGAGCAGTGGAAAGTAAAGCATGCAACTTGCAAGAAAGTAAATGGGAGGAGTTTGGAGGGAGCAAACACAATGTTGACATGAAGATTTTTGGCGTGGTTTCGATAGGTGGTGCTATCGTACATCCACGTTGATGGAGACTTCAACCCACGGAGGGTAACGGTTGCGTGAGTCCACGGAGGGCTCCACCCACGAAGGGTCCACGAAGAAGCAACCTTGTCTATCCCATCATGGCCATCACCCATGAAGGACTTGCCTCACTAGGGTAGATCTTCACGAAGTAGGTAATCTCCTTGCCCTTACAAACTCCTTGGTCCCACTCCACAATCTTGACGGAGGCTCCCAAGTGACACCTAACCAATCTAGGAGACACCACTCTCCAAAAGGTAATAGATGGTGTGTTGTTGATGAACTCCTTGCTATTGTGCTTCAAATGATAGTCTCCCCAACATTCAACTCTCTTTCATAGATTTGGCTATGGTGGAAAGCTGATTTGAGTGGAAAGCAACTTGGGGAAGGCTAGATATCAAGATTCATATGGTAGGATTGGAATATCTTGGCCTCAACACATGAGTAGGTGGTTCTCTCTCAGAAAATGAGTAGTGGAAGTGTAGGTTTGTTATGATGGCTCTCTCCACAAATGAAGAGTGGGTGGAGGGGTATATATAGCCTCCACACAAAATCTAACTATTACACATAGATTCCCAAACTCGGTGGGACCGAATCAGCAAACTCGGTTAGACCGATCTAGGTAAAAATGTGAATGTTAGGATTTTTGGCGGGACCGATATAGTCATCTCGGTGGGACCGATATGCTAGGGTTAGGGCATAGCGTAATCTTGGTGTGACCGATCGCATAAAGTCGGTGGGACCGATTTCAGCAACAGGTACACAGAGGGTTGGTCGGGCAAACTCGGTGGGACCAATTCGCTCAGTTCAGTGGGACCGAAGTGTTACGAAAAGGAAACCGGGAGTTTGTAATGCAGACTCGATGGGACCGATTTGCTCATTCCGGTGAGACCGAAATGTTACAAAAGGGAAACAGAGAGTTTGCAATCCCATCTCGGTGAGACCGAGATCCCTATCGGTGAGATCGAAGTAACTAGGGTTTGGCAGTGGCTGAATATGATGAAACTCGGGGGCGCCGGATAGATCAAATCGGTGGGACTGAATTTGATATTTAGGTTTAGGACATACGTGTATGTGAGAAAGTGGCTGAGGGTTTTGGAGCATATCACAAAACATTTTGAGCAAGTGACCCATTAAGCAGCACCTCATCCCCTTTTAATAGTATTGGCTTTCCTGTGGACTCAATGTGATCTTGGATCATTAAAATGAAAATGTAGATTCTTGAGCTTGTTACCAATATATGTCCTTTGCATTTTGAGGGGTCTACTTCTCTAGTCCATGCCAGGCCAATCATTGAACTTTCTGAATGATTATCTTGAAATAGCATTAGTTCAATGAACTATATGTTGTTAAGAATTACCAAAACCACCCAAGGATTAGTTGCACTTTCAATCTCCCCCTTTTTGGTAATTGATGACAACATATTGATCAAAGCTTTGACAAATGATAATAAGAATGAAGTACATTGTCACTTTGAGAAGTATGTGATAAGTAAGAGCTCCCCCTAAATTTGTGCATTGTTTAAAATTTGCTTTGGACTGCTAATGCACAATCTGTTAGTATCATAGGTTACTCTTCCATGTCACATACATCTTGGTGGAGTGCTCAAAATGATAATAAATAAGAATAAGCACTCATCACCAAGGCAAAGTGAATGATCATATAAGAGATAGATAATGTCATCATTCAAGCATAAGCATAAAGAGTGATATGATCAAGCACATAATCATACAAAGTATCGCACACACACACACACAGACATAATGTATCTCAACCAGGCAAGCAAAGCAAATAAGTAGCAAAAAGAGACAACTCTCTCTTTCCAAAGCCTATGATCTATACACTTTCTCCCCCTTTGGCAACAAGTTACCAAAAAGCTTTAAAATGCATAGTGCTATGCGTCTATCTAGGCTTGATCTTTGGAAGGAGGTGTTGAGATGACTCCAAGGACGAATGCATCTGTAGATGATGTTGGAGCTGGAGGGGTTGCCATTGGAGAGGCAACAGGAGCTATGGCTGCAGGTGCTGAAGTTGTAGCTCTAGTGTCTGTCACTGGCACTGTTGCAGACCTCTATGCCCTACGCACTCTGTGGAACACCTGTGTAGTAGCTTTGCCCTTCCTCTCATGAGCTTCTTCCTGGAGTTCTTCAACAACTGCTGAATCTCATTCACCTTCAAGTCTAGGTCATAGAATTTTGTCTCTATTATCCTCTCCACATTCTCCTGGTTTTGAGTCAGGGTAGCTAGTCCTTTCTCAACCCTAAGGATTGATTGAATCAGAAACCCAAGCTGGTCTTGTTTTGACTTGAGAAAGACTTCTGAAGCCTCTGCTGCACTTGGCATCTTTGCTGCTTTTGCTGCCCTGCCTTTTTTCCTTCTTCTCATGAGCTACAACTGAAGATGGATCATTTGCATCCATGACAACTATATTGTCCTCAAATTCAGGTAGCAAAGGAAGATGTTCTTTGTCCAAAAGATACACTCCTTGCTTCATCTTAGAATTGATTAGCTCTTGGATGTGTGGAGCATATCCACAAGATCTCTTCTGGTTAGATGCTGTCCTTTTGATTGTCCCAACAATGAAGCTCATGACCTTGAATTTCCGTGGCACAACATCAAATAACTGCAGCAAGTTGATGGAATGGACTCTGATCATCCTGTGATCTCCAGATTTGGGCAACAAAGTGTGCCTCAAGATAGTGTTTATAGTGGCCAAACCAGATAGCAGATAGTAGACTGATCCAAACTTGTGTGTTTCTAAGGCCTCATCTGGAATTTCCTTATACATATTGGCCATGGTGTTGTGATCCTTCTTCTTCTCAGCATACACATCTATTTGATGTTCTTCTTCTTCAGGGGCATTTATGAGCCTAGCCCACTCATCAGCAGTTGATTGGTGCCTCTATCCTTCTGTCATCCACACAATTCTTCCATCTGGATAGAAGTGAGCTGTTGAGTAGAATTGCATAATGAGCTCATCATTCCATTTGGTGAGCTTCTGACCATCAAAGTCATCAACACCATTTGCTTTGAAGCTTTCATGCACACCTGGGAAATGATTAGCATTAGCATCAATGAATTGCCAATCCACCCATCTCATATCACTGACTATGGGATTCTTGTCCAGCAACACTGTCTCATAGAAATCGTGTTGCTCTTTGGTGTGGAACCTGTAGTCCATAGCAGTCCTCCTCCTCATAACATATGGATCAACTTGTCTCCATTTCCTGAGACCAGCATCCTTTCTTTCCTTCATGTTTTCAGCCACTGGGTGACTGTCATTGTGGTCTGGAATCTTGGGCTTGAGCTTCCTAAGCACTTGGGCTTCATCTTCTTCAGCAGCTTCAGGCACTGGGGCCTTGTTCTTATCTGTTGCAGGTATGTTTCTAGTGCTTCTCTTTGGAGCTTGAGCTGGATCTTTGGGGGCTGTCTTGGGCTTAGAAGGAGCTGCCCCAGACTTGATGGCATCCCCCACCAGCTTTTGTGCCTTTGCAGGAGGTGCTTGAGCAGCAACCTCTTCTTCCTCTTCCTCTTCACTTTCAGAATCCTTCCTCATAGATGGATTTCCAATCATTCTAGCTGTTATTTTTTGACCCTCTTCTTCTCTTCTTCACCTGCTCTTGGCTCAAGTGAGAAGACCATAGTTTCCTGAGTGGAAGTTCTGGCCTTTGACATGGGAACTCTCCTAGCAGGTGCCTTCTTGTGCATACCAGGTTTTGTTGCAGCAGCAGTTCCATATTCCTTTTTCAACACTTTCTTCTTGGAGCTTACTTCATCCTCAGCAGACACATAGTCCTCATCCTCTGAATATGAGGTTCTCTTCTTCCTTGTCCTTGTTGCTGCTTTGGGAAAGTTGCTTGGAGTGCTCCTGTTGCCATCATCAGAGCTGCTAGAGGGACTTGTGCCCTCACTCATGTGCACTTGCTCTTCTGATTTGTTCTGGCTATCACTCTGGTCAGACATTCTGGCAAATCAAACTGACAATAGACCCTGTGAATGGATATAGATGAGGTAGAGTAGATGAGCATCACAAAGTGCAGAGTTTTTGCAAAAAGAATGAGTCAAAAACTTGGTTTTAGTTTTCTACAGGAAGCATTTCGGAGCTATCAATTTGTAAAACTCGGTGACACCAAAGCAACTTTGGAGTCTAAACATGTGGAATCGGTCAGACCGAGCCATAGTTCGGTGACTCCAAGTTTGCTAGGGTTTCACAAAGTCCTGGTATGGGTCACACCGATTTGCAACTTTCGGTCAGATAGAAAATCACTTGTGCTTTGGCCTAAGCCAAATCGGGTGGAACCGATTCCTACAACTCGGTCAGTCCTAGATGAGTCCGGCGGAAACCTAACCCTAAATTTTCAATTCAAATCTAGTCTAATGGAGATTCTCTATGATGGATCGATCTCATACGTGGAATAGAACATGGCATTGACCTTGTCCTTGGAATCGAAAGTAAAAAGAGTGCACAAGGGGTCGAACTCATACCCTAGTTCGGCGATGAGTTCGCTACGGCAGCAACAGCGATGAAGAAATCCATTAACGGCGGCGGAGACCAGCGGTGGGAGGTCGCTGGCGACGAGGTGACGATCCAGAGACCCAAGAGGTAGAGCAGGACACGCGCGGACGACAAGGTTTTGAAGTGATTTCCAAAATTTGGCCGTTAGTATTTATATCCTGACACTGTCGATGTGACCGAATGGAACAACTCGGTGGCATCGAGACGCAGAATCGCAAGCGGTTACTGCAACTCGGTGAGACCGAAAGGTTCTAATCGGTTGCACCGAGATCTAAACTTGATCAACCCAGTGAACTCGGTGTGACCGTAATGGAGGAGTCGGTCAGACCGAAATACACAGTGAGGTTTTTGAAGTTTTAAGTCTATGACAAAACGGGACTACGAGTGCTCCTCACACAGAGGGTTTGAATTTAACTTAGATCAAACTTTGTGATGTAGCATGAATAGAGTTTGAGATGAGAAAAGCATAGATAGCTAGAGGGAGTTCTTAGGCATTCTTGTCCATCCATTTGGCAAAAACAAGAAACTCCAAACAATCAAAGCAATAAATGGATGTCCTCGAATGAGAAAAGTATGCAACCAACATGCTCACACAATAAAATGGCAAATGATATATGTGGCAAAGCACACACAATCACTCTAGCATCTATCAAGCAATTGGCGGTGACTAGGTCATCTATATATGAGTATATGGACTTAGGAGTCAAACGAGAACATTTGATCATAGGTCATACTCATCGTTTAAGCACAAGTGGGGTTACCATTTTTACATAAAGCATTGTTGTGTTCACACCATTAGAGTTGCTTTAGCTCAATTCTTAGAGTAAAGCTCCCCCTAGATGTGATATCCCCCTTAAGGGGGATCAACTAACCTTGGGTTTTGTCGATGATGACTTCATGTAGATATCAAAGATGTGGATGCTCATTGTTGATGTAGATCATTTGAAGCAATCCATTGGAGTGAGTTTCACTTTCAATACCTACATGGGTTAGTCCCACAAGGAACGAACATGGATATCCATAGACAGAGTGAAGCACACACATGATGGTGTCCATGAAAGCATTAGGTTACCTTGTCCCTTGTCTTACCAACAAGAGGGTTTGTGACTCCTTGAACTAGTGCAAATGTGGAAGTTGTTTGCACTTGTCCTTGCCAAAATAAATATGAGTGAAGTATGTTGGCGGAGTCACCCTCAAGAACTCTCTAGTTCTTCTTCTTCGGGATCCACATCATCTTGATGGGAATCCTTGGAGTTGTAGATGTACTTGATGAAGTAGAACTTGATGTAGTCTTGGGAACCCACTTGACCAAGGCCTTCGGAGCATCTTCAAATGCATCAATCTTTTCTTGAAGCTTGTCCTTGCCTTTTAACTTGTGGTCTTGTGGTGGAAGACCATCTTGAGCTTGTGTCCCCTTGAAGGAAGTAGGGTCATACTTCTCTTGTTGAGGAACAAACTTTGTCTTGGGGTATTGATCTTCTTCCCACTCAACTCCATTGGCATTGAACTTTTGTTCAAAACCAACACCTTGATTCTTCCGGTGCCTTCCTTGCTTGCATAGAATTTCCTCAAATTGCTGACTTCCGGCAAGGCTTTTGTAAACACCTTTCTCTATAATTCCCTTCAATAAGCTATTTTCTTGCTCAAGTGTAACTTGGCTAAGAGAATCATTAGTGGAATCAAGAGAACTACTAGAAGCAACAATATTGGATTTAGCATGATTATTGTTACTACTAGAAGAAGATCTTTCTTGTTCTTGTTGCTAGATTTTACTTGTGGCATGTAAGTAGACAAAAGTAAACGCTTGGCAATGTAAGAAGAACTTTTCTTCCGAAGATCATCATTGATGGCCTTTAAGAACTCATGCTCTTGCTCAAGATTGAGCTTTTCGAAGCGTAAATTCTCATGAGTTTTTAAAAGTTCTCGTTGATCTTCTGAAGTAGTTTCATGAGCTAACTTAAAAGTGTTTAGTTCTTTAGTTAGACGCTCAATCTCCTTCTTATCATTGT
Organism: Triticum aestivum; assembly: GCF_018294505.1. Taxonomy (NCBI): domain Eukaryota; kingdom Viridiplantae; phylum Streptophyta; class Magnoliopsida; order Poales; family Poaceae; genus Triticum; species Triticum aestivum. Next base: position 408,722,336 of record NC_057798.1, read on the forward strand.
CATTCATTTTATCTTGATTAGCATGATTAATTGACGTTTCATCATAGTATTCATCACTAGAGTTGTCAACAAGTAAATCATCATCACCTAGCAAGTCATCTTCATCACTATTGAAATCAACATACTCGGGGTGTGTTACCTTGGGGCCTTTGGCCATGAAGCATCTCCCAATTCCTTCATTTGGTGAATCAAATATGTCGTAGGAGTTGGTTGACACAAGTGCTAACCAGCAACACCTTCATCTTGAGTATATTCGGAGTCGGAGTGATAACTTCTCTCGGAGTGGTGGTCAGAGTCGGAGTCGGATACCCATTCACCAACATGAGCTTGATGTCTTCGTTTTGTGTAGCTCCTTGATGACTTGTCCTTCCTTTCTGAATCCTTGCTTCTTCGAGAGGTTCTTCGTTCATAGCGATCATCTCTACTCCTCCTCTCTCTTGGAGGTGATTCTTCCCTTTTGCTTCTTCTTTTAGGCGAGTCTTCTCTTCTTTTGTAGGGAGCCGTACACTCATTGGAGTAGTGTCGGAGTCTTCTAGGATTGTAGCAGTTTTACTCACGACTAAAAGATCTTTTGTCATTGTAGGACCTTGACTAACTTCTTTCCTTGCTTCTGCTCTTGTAGAATTTGTTGAAGTTCTTCACCATTAAGCTCAGTTCTTCATTGAAGGCTTGTTTCTCATTTGATGATGTAGGAGCATCACATGAGGCTTTGTAAGAACCACTAGACTTGTTCTGAAGCTCTTCTTTGTCCTTGAGTGACATCTCATGAGCAACAATTCTTCCAATGACTTCGGTTGGCTTGAGATCTTTGTAATTTGGCATCATTTGGATCAATGTGCACACGGTATCATATTTTCCATCCAAGGCTCTCAAGATCTTCTGGATGATGAATTTGTCGGTCATCTCTTCACTTCCTAGGCCGACAATCTCATTTGTGATGAGAGCAAGCCTAGAGTACATTTCGACGACACCTTCACCATCCTTCATTTTGAACTTGTCAAGTTGACTTTGAAGCACATCCAACTTGGATTCCTTGACAGAGTCTATACCTTCATGCATATCAGTCAAAGTATCCCAAATTTCCTGTGCATTCTCAAGATGGCTGATTTTGTTGAATTCTTCGGGGCACAATCCATTAAAGAGGATATCGCAAGCTTGAGCATTATATTGCAGCATCTTCAATTCTTCCGCAGTAGCTTCACGGTTTGGTTCTCTCCCATCAAAGAATTCACCTTGCAAGCCAATACACACAATAGCCCAAACAACGGGGTTATGTCCAAGAATATGCATTTTCATCTTATGTTTCCAACTAGCAAAATTAGTACCATCAAAGTAAGAACCTCTATGGTGGTAATTTCCCTCGCTAGACGCCATACTCTCCTAGGTTGTGAAACCAAGGATATGATCACCAAAGCTATGGAAATCAAGGCAAATGGAGACCAAAGCTCTAATACCACTTGTAGGATCGAAAGTATGTCTAGAGGGGGGTGATTAGACTACTTAACCAATAAAAACTTAACCTTTTCCCAATTTTAGTTCTTGGCAGATTTTAGCAACTTAGCACAAGTCAAGCAATCACAATACAATTCAAGCAAGGATGCAAAGAGTATATGAGCAGCGGAAAGTAAAGCATGCAACTTGCAAGAAAGTAAATGGGAGGAGTTTGGAGGGAGCAAACGTGATGTTGACATGGAGATTTTTGGCGTGGTTCCGATAGGTGGTGCTATCGTACATCCATGTTAATGGAGACTTCAACCCACGGAGGGTAACAGTTGCGCGAGTCCACAGAGGGCTCCACCCATGAAGGGTCCACGAAGAAGCAACCTTGTCTATCCCATCATGGCCATCGCCCACGAAGGACTTGCCTCACTAGGGTAGATATTCACGAAGTAGGCAATCTCCTTGCCCTTACAAACTCCTTGGTTCAAGTCCACAATCTTGACGGAGGCTCCCAAGTGACACCTAACCAATCTAGGAGACACCACTCTCCAAAAGGTAATAGATGGTGTGTTGTTGATGAACTCCTTGCTCTTGTGCTTCAAATGATAGTCTCCCCAACACTCAACTCTCTCTCACAGATTTGGCTATGGTGGAAAGATGATTTGAGTGGAAAGCAACTTGGGGAAGGCTAGAGATCAAGATTCATATGGTAGGATTGGAATATCTTGGCCTCAACACATGAGTAGGTGGTTCTCTCTCAGAAAATGAGTAGTGGAAGTGTAGGTTTGTGTCGGATTTGGGGTTCCGGCAGACCCTTGAGGTTCGAACACTGGGGTGCGCGTGGAGATTACACCCTCTGTCTACCTGCTCCTCGCTGAATCGCCAGGATCTAAACTACGAAAGAATCAACACAAAGACACGGGGTTTATACTGGTTCAGGCCACCATTGTGGTGTAATACCCTACTCCAGTGTGTGGTGTGGTGGATTGCCTCTTGGGCTGATGATGAACAATACAAGGAGGAACAACCTCGTGAGGGTCTGTTCTTGGCTGGTGTGATGAACTGCTAGGAGGAGTTCAGTCGCTCTATCTACTGGTTTCTTGGTGAAGATCTCGATGCCTCTACCCTGGGGGTGGCTAGTCCTATATATAGGCAAAGGCCCTGGGCCTCTCCCCAAATATTGAGCGGGAAGGGCGCCAACAATTGGCCATTTTGAAGGGGAACAACGGGTACACCTATCCTGACTAAAGTTGGTCCTCGCCTGCCAAAGGCTCTGGTGGTGACGCCTGCTTGGGCTCCACAATGACTTCCTCCCTGCCGTTGGGCTGGTCTTGGTCTTGTTGCACCGAAATGGATGCCTTTGCTTGATGCTCTCGCCTGCACTTGCTCCCTTTGCACCAAAGAGGAAAGGAGGACACTGCGCTGGCTGGCGCCCGACTGGCGCCCTTGGTCGTCATGGCTTGCGTCATGGGCACCTCGCGAGGTACCCTGCCTTGAACTCTCCGCCTCCTCGTGAGCCAGCCTGATGAGGCCGTGCCTGAGGAAGCTCACTGTCGTCCGCCCCGTGAGGCTTGGCCCCTCGCGAGGGTCTTGAGCTTGTGTTGATGAAGATGGGCTGTGCTGGGCCCCCTTTGAGCCATGCCGCAGGCCGCAGGCACGCAAGTCTAGGGACTCCGTTCCCAGAACGCCGACAGTAGCCCCCGGGCCCACGGCGCGCCCGGGCTTGGCCGAGCAGAGAGGCGAAAGGGCACGTGCGAAGCGTCGCGGGCCCTAATAGCCTGCGGCCTTGGGCGCCGCGTGGCGGTTGATTGGACGTGGGCGCCTCCGCTTCCCCATGACGCCTTAGCAACTGCACGGATTCGACAAGTCCCTGCATGCAAAGAGGGTCATGATTACCTGCGATCATGGTGGTCGACGGTTGGCCTTCGCCGGCTATAAGTATGGAACGGCGCGCGCTCTTCCAGTCTATCTCTCCTCGCTTCTCCTTCTTCCTGGTCCTTACTCCGCCTTGCTGCAATGGCTCCGATCCGCCGGTTCTCCGCGGAAGAGAAGGGAAAAGCTCCCCAAGAGGATCCTGACCCGCTTCCACCGAAGAAATAGCTTGCCATCTGGCATCGGGGTGAGGGCACCCGCCAGGAAGCGCCAAGACCCTGCTGTGAGCGGCCACCACCAGGGTTCCCACTTCCCTTGTACGCCCATATCGAGGGCTCTGAAGGGGCCGACGCCGAACGCCACGGGCGGCGCCACCGTCGGTGCTGGCGGGTCACGAAGGTGTGCGTCTTCCCCCTGGAGTCCATGCCGAAAGCTCCTGCCGAGAGTTCGTGCTTCGTGCAACCACGCCTCCTAAGTCTTGGATTCGCCTTCCCCCTTTTTCCGCCTCCGTCATCCCGCAGGGGGAACCCCTGGGGCTTTGGCTACAGCACACCGGCTGCAGCACCCTCGCGACCGGGGCAGAGGTCACGGTCGTTGCTCCCGGCGAGGTCTTCATGACTTGAGGCTGGGGCGAGGTCGCCCGGGTTTGCAGGACAAGGGGCGCCCTCGCGATCCACCTGGAGTACGACGGTGCTTCGGTGATGTCCTTCAAGGTCTTCGATGCGGAGGGTCGCCGGCTGGAGTGGTGCCCCGGAAGAGGCGGTCGGGACCCTGCCGCGGCGAGACAGAGGCCGGCCAGTCGCTCCCTTGGCAGCTCCTCAGACGGTGGAGGCGCCGATGAATCCAGCGACTCCGCCGAGCTCTTTGCAACTCCGGAGACGAGCGACGACAGCTACGAGCCCCCGAGCCTGCGCCGCTCCCAGAGCAGGGTGGGCTTGTCAGGCCATCGCCGCCCCTGATCTGGATGGGGTTGGCGCCGGCGCTGGGCGGCCCACTGTTGATGATGGCGTGTGCCATGATGGCTCCTGTAGTTAGGACTCCTTAGGATTCGTGTCTTTTGTTCCTGCGAGGGGCCAAGAATATACCCCACGGGGGCTTGTAAGATGTTTGTAGCTCCGTTTGTCAATATAATCCTCATTGAGAAGCAGTGCGAGGTGCTTATCCCGTTTCAGCTTAGTTTCTTCCTTTCGGACCTCGTGAGGGCTTGATGCTCTGCGCCGACAGGTCCCAGTCCCAAGGCGGCTTCAGCCGTCGCTGGTATGCTAGGTCGCGATGCCGTGGTCAATGCCAGGAGGTGAGCGGCCCGAGGTCCGGTAAGAGCCCCTGAGTCGCGATGCTCAGGAGGTCCCCCTTAGCGCTCAAGCAGCCAACATTCGGTGAGAAAGGAGAGCAACGTTGCCAACACGGGATTGCATTAGGTGCGGGGATGGTGCTGCGATAGCTAATGTTCTCGTAGGATGACTTATCTCGAGGGTCAGGAAATGCTTCCTGGTGGGGCGCTAGGTCAGTGCCCTGGCTGGCGAGGGGTTGCTTGGCGAGGTCCTCGCGTGCTCCTCCCCTCTCGCCTTCGCTCCCCTTTCTGCTCTATGTCCTCGGGTCCCGGCCCTCGAGCTGGTCTCAGCCATCGCTGGTATGCCAGGTCGCGATGTCCTGGACAAGACCAGAGGGTGAGGGCTGGAGGGCCAGTAGGAGCCCTGAGTCGCGATGCTCAGGCACCCCCCCTTTAACGTGCAAGCGGTTTGCGTGGGCGAGAGTGAAGAAGACACTGTGAGGGCCTCGCCTGACAATGCTCCTTGGAGGGACCCTGTAGGCTCAACACAAAAGGAACGGGAGTTCGCCGTGACAATCGATAGTTAGCCGTTAGTTGCTTTGGAGAGGTGACGAGGCGTGAAAGGCCTGGTGAGGTGCATTGGGGCACCCGTGAGCCAGCGCGGGACTCACGGGGCCCGACCCCAAGGCGGGTTGCGCCTGGCACTGGGCCCTATCTTGGAGTGTGTTCCTGCAAATTTGGCTAGATGCCGGTGCTCTACGTCCTTGGGTCCCGGCCCTCGAGCTGGTCTCAGCCGTCGCTGGCATGCCAGGTCGCGATGCCATGGACAAGACCAGAGGGTGAGGCTGGAGAGCCGGTAGGAGCCCTGAGTCACGATGCTCAGGCACCCCCCCTTTAACGCGCAAGTTTGCGACATCCAAGAAGAAAAGGTGCTACGGACAGGCACCAAATAACAAGCATGATGGGTCGAAAGCATGGCCCTAAGATAAACGCAAGAGGGGTACACGCCGCTGGGTCTGACCCGAGCGGCTTGGGGATGATGCAGCCCGAGGGGCGCCCCCAATGAAGTAAGATAAGAACATGAAATAAAAAGGGATACACGCTGCAGGGACGGACCCAGGCGGCCTGGGAATAATTCGGCCCTGAGGGCGCTCCCAGCTGGAAATGAAACTTGAAAGACATCACCTGATGATGTTGGGGATGAAGGGGTGTTGGTGTAGCAGACTCGATGGGCTGCGGGAGCCAATCCTCACGAGCCCCCAGGTCCAGGGGCCTCGGGAGGCCCCGAAGGCGCTGGTGGCTCCTCGCGGACCATCTCCATCTCCGCTAGGGCTGCGGCGCGCCTGACCTCTTGAGCCTCCTGGATGGCCCTCATGAGGCGCTGGTACGCGGCAGTCGCATTTGGCAAGCCATAAGGCATGCGAACGTAGCTGTGGGGCGGACCCTCGCAGCGTCCCACTTGCGAGGGCCAGAGGCGCTCCCGAGACGCGGCTCGGTTGAGCCCTGGTATATCGATGCAGACGCGCAGCCCACCATCCTCGCCTGGATGGGGGGCCACAGCGGGTAGGCGGCGGCTGCCTCTCATGACTCTTGCCTCCTGTAGCTCCTGAATGGCCTTGCTTACGAACTCCTGAGGGTTTGGCCCTCCTTGCCTTACTCCTTCTTGAGGGAAACGTGCTTCGAAACATGCCTCCACGTGGTGCCCAAGCGCCTCCCTTGTGACCTTGGCGAGGTCGGCGGCCCTCCAGGGGAGAGCCCCCGAGCACTGCCTGAGGAGGGCGCCGGGCGCACCTCCCTATGCGATGGAAGGAGGTTTCCCCTGAGCAGGCGCGGGCCCTGAGGGGCCTGCCTCCTGAGGGGCCGGGCCGGACGATGTCTTCTTCTTCTTGGGGGTGGCCTCGGGAAGCCTCCTGCTTCCGCGGTCTGGGTCTTCGAGATGCGGCCTGAAAGGCTCACTCCAGGGAGCACACTGCGTCTCTCTCTTCACAGGGCACCGTGATGACTCCGCCACTTCCTGGCATCTTGAGGACGTTGTAGCCGTGGTGGGTTACGGCCATGAACTTGGCCAGTGCTGGGTACCCGAGGATGGCGTTGTACGGCAGGCGAATGTGGGCGATGTCGAAGTCAATGAGCTCGGTGCAGTAGTTGTCGCGTGCCCCAAAGGTGACAGGGAGGCGAACCTACCCGATCGGGACCGTGGAGCCGTCGGTGACTCCGGAGAAAGGCTTGGTTGGCTGAAGCTGATTGTAGGGCACTTGGAAATTGTTGAACATTTCCACGGACAGGACGTTGATCCCTGCCCCACCATCGATGAGGGTCCTGGTGACTAGCACGTTGCTGATGATTGGGAAACAAAGCATCGGGAGGACTCCGGCTGTGGCCGCGCACTTGAGCTGATCTGCTGAGCTGAACGTGATGGCGCATGCCGACCACCTGAGAGGGTGTGTGGCCTCGAGCTTGGGAAGGGCTGCATTTACTTCGCGGGCGAACTACTTGAAGATGCGCTGAGAGGCTGGGGCTTGAGCTCCGCCCAGGATGCAGGCGACCGCGCGTGGTTCCTGGAAGCCCCCAGCCCCCTCGTCCTGATGACGGTCCTCATTTCTTCTTGGCTGTGGCGACAGCGGAGGGAGGCCTGCGTTCCCTTGCGGGCGATCCTCGCGAGGCCGATCCCTCCAGCCTCCCTCGCGATGCGGGTCCTGCTAGCGATCCTTGCGAGGTTGGTTGCGCCACCCCTAGCATGGGCCGTGGTCTTCCCAGCATCTTGCGTTCCTTCCTCCTCCCCGGCCGTAACCCCGGTCGTTGCGGTCGGGACATCGGCCGACCCTTCCTTCACGCACGGCCCGGAGCTCTTGGCATTCATTGGTGTTGTGGGTGTGGAGGTCGTGGTACACGTAGTACCGACTGCCCTTGGAGGGTTCGGGCTGATCTCTACCCCGCTTGGTGTCTGGCTCTATCGCGAGCACGGCAGCCCCCTTGCGCTTCATGTCCTTGGCTTTGGGCTTCTTCTCTTCTGGGTCTGCGGCAGGCAGCTCAAGGAGGGAGAGGCGCCCCTCCTCAGCCCTGGCGCATTTGGTCGCCAAGTTGAATAGCTCCAAGGAGGTGCACAGGTCTTCATGCATCGCCAGCTCCTCCTTCATCTTGACGTCGCGCACGCCGTCGGAGAAGGCTGAGATGATGGCCTCCTCGGTCACCTTGGGGATCTTGAGGCGCGCGTTGTTGAAGCGCCGGATGTACTTCTGCAGGGTTTCCCCTGGTTGCTGCTTGATACGGCGCATGTCGCTCACGGCGGGTGGCCGGTCGCGAGTACCCTGGAAGTTGGCGATGAAGCGGGTGCGCATCTCGTCCCAGGAGGAGATCGTTCCTGGAGCCAGATTCAGGAGCCAGGTGCGGGCCCCGTCCTTGAGAGCCATGGGAAACTAGTTTGCCATGACCTTCTCATCTCCGTTGGCGGCCTCGATGCCCAGCTCGTAGAGATGGAGGAACTCTGCAGGGTCAGCCATGCCGTCGTAGCGGGGAGGCAGGTCTGGCTTGAACTTGCCGGGCCACGCGACGCTGCGTAGCTTGGGGGTGAAGGCGCGGCAGCCCGCTGTGGCCACAGGAGGCCTTGGGCGACGAAGAGCTTGGTCTTGTGGGTCCCCATGCGCTGCAGTTGGGAGCAGCACGGGGTCTTGACGTGCCGGAGCAGGGAGCCCTCGAGCAGCTTCTCGAGGGTGTGGGACTTCTTGGCAGCTTTGCTCCTGCCGCGCTGGCGCCTGACGGAGCGGGTTCCACTCAGGGGCCGCGCGCCTTGGGGCCAGGGCGCCTTCTCGAGGGGGAGGCGGCTGAGGCGCCCCAGGAGCTTCATTGCCCGCGCAGGGCGGGGTGCGGTGCAGCGAGAAGGATGGCGCGGGGGAGCCCCGAGCGGCGCGGATGAGCTCGGTGACTCGGTCGAGCCACTCTTTGTAGATGTCGTCGATTGGGCGGTAGCGCAGGAGTTCGTTTGCCGTGATGAGCGCAGCTCGAGCCTCCATGGCCGCGCGGGGCGCGCGAGACGAAGAACCAGCAGGGGTGAGCGAGGGTGTAGCAGTGCGGCCGTCTCGCCTCATGGATGGGTGCTGGGACGATGCTTGCTGCTCGTTCCCCGCCGGGCCAGTGGCGGTGTTGACGGTAGGTGACGGGGAACGACGGGGGCGCCTGCCAACGGGAGCCATCTGGGCGACGCGGGAAGCGAGGGCGGCTCGGCGCTCGGCGCGGGCGCGACGAGCGTCTGACATGGACGCGATGGTCGGAGAAGAACAGGGCGACGGGTGGCGAATTCCGGCGCACCCCTACCTGGCGCGCCAAATGTCGGATTTCGGGTTCCGGCAGACCCTTGAGGTTCGAACACTGGGGTGCGCGCGGAGATTACGCCCTCTGTCTACTTGCTCCTCGCCGAATCGCTAGGATCTAAACTACAAAAGAATCAACACAAAGACACGGGGTTTATACTGGTTCAGGCCACCATTGTGGTGTAATACCCTACTCCAGTGTGTGGTGTGGTGGATTGCCTCTTGGGCTGATGATGAACAATACAAGGAGGAATAGCCTCGCGAGGGTCTGTTCTTGGCTGGTGCGACGAACTGCTAGGATGAGTTCAGTCGCTCTATCTACTAGTTTCTTGGTGAAGATCTCGATGCCTCTACCCTGGGGGTGGCTAGTCCTATATATAGGCAAAGGACCTGGGCCTCTCCCCAAATATTGAGCGGGAAGGGCGCCAACAATTGGCCATTTTGAAGGGGAACAGCGGGTACACCTATCCTGACTAAACTTGGTCCTCGCCTGCCAAAGGCTCTGGTGGTGACGCTTGCTTGGGCTCCACAATGACTTCCTCCCTGCCGTTGGGCTGGTCTTGGTCTTGTTGCACCGAAATGGATGCCTTTGCTTGATGCTCTCACCTGCGCTTGCTCCCTTTGCACCAAAGAGGAAAGGAGGACACTGCGCTGGCTGGCGCCCGACTGGCGCCCTTGGTCGTCATGGCTTGCGTCATGGGCACCTCGCGAGGTACCCTGCCTTGAACTCTCCGCCTCCTCGTGAGCCAACCTGATGAGGCCGTGCCTGAGGAAGCTCCCTGTCATCCGCCCCGCGAGGCTTGGCCCCTCACGAGGGTCTTGAGCTTGTGTTGATGAAGATGGGTTGTGCTGGGCCCCCTTTGAGCCATGCCGCAGGCCGCAGGCAGGCAAGTCTGGGGACCCCCATTCCCAGAGCACCGACAGTTTGTTCTGTTGGCTCTCTCCATGAATGAAGAGTGGGTGGAGGGGTATATATAGCCTCCACATAAAATCTAACCGTTACACACAGGTTCCCAAACTCGGTGGGACCGAATCAGCAAACTCGGTCAGACCGATCCAGGTAAAAATGTAAACGTAAGGATTTTCGGTGGGATCGATATAGTCATCTCGATGGGACCGATATGCTAGGGTTAGGGCATAACGTAATCTCGGTGTGACCGATCGCATAAACTCGGTGGGACCGATTTCAACAATAGGTACATAGAGGGTTGGTCAGGCAAACTTGGTGGGACTGATTCGCTCACTTCGGTGGGACCAAAGTGTTATGAAAAGGAAACAGGGAGTTTGCAATGAAGACTCGGTGGGACCGATTTCCTCATTTCGGTGAGACCGAAATGTTACAAAAGGGAAACAGAGAGTTTGCAATCCCATCTCGATGAGACCGAGATCCCTATCGGTGAGACCGAACTAACTAGGGTTTGGCAGTGGTTGAATATGATGAAACTCCGTGGCTCCGAATAGATCAAATCGGTGGGACCGAATTTGATACTTTGGTTTAGGACATATGTGGATGTGAGAAAGTGGCTGAGGGTTTTGGAGCATATCACAAAGCATTTTGAGCAAGTAACCCATTAAGCAGCACCTCATCCCCTTTTAATAGTATTGGATTTCCTATGGACTCAATGTGATCTTGGGTCACTAAAATGAAAATATAGAGTCTTGAGCTTGTTGCCAATATATGTCCTTTGCATTTTGAGGGGTCCACATATCTAGTCCATGCCATGCCAATCATTGAACTTTCTAAAATGATTATCTTGAAATACCAACGAACTATATGCTGTTAAGAATTACCAAAACCACCCAGGGATTAGTTGCACTTTCAGATACTCTTATCTACTCATTTCTAATCCTCCTCTATTTCTACTCTATAAATGTCGGGCCCTAGGAACAAGTTCACTCAGTCGGATGACGATACTCCTTTCGGACGCCACTTGAAGGAAGTCACGAAGTACCTGAACATCGGACTACCAAGCTTGACTAGAACCTTCACTGCAACTTTATGCTGGAGGATCAAAGTTCGTGTACCTGGGAGGACATTTGCACCAACAACCGAACCCATTGAGTACACCTTGGATGCACCAGTTGGAGCTTAGGAAAGAGCATGGCAGCCCACATCACCCTTGGACGCATTTGTGAGGTGTACCACATGGATCTTGAAGACACCGTCTATCAGATATGTGGACGCCAGGATGAGCAATGGGAGATGATTCGTACCAGAAAGGATGGATCTATTGTAGCATACATTCAGAAGATGGATCAGCACATTCATCAATACGAGAATCAGATGTGCACTATCATGAAGAAGACCAAGAAGGTGATGACTAGGAATATCGAGCTAGAAGAGGAACTCAAGTCAACTCGCGATGGATATGAAGAAGAAATTGCTGTGCTACCGGATAAGAATGAAGAATTGAAGAGAAGACTAGGAATACCCGAGGTGAAGCAAGAACGTGAAGTGCATATTCATGAAGATGATTACATCGTACTAGATGACACTGACACGGACATTGATGAACATGAAGACAGTGATGAGGATGAAGATAGTGAAGATGATGCTACAGATCACGATTATGAGCCCATGGAGTCTTTCACCGATCAAAACTTCTAGACGACCACCCTGTTACTAGTAGTATTCTTCCAAGTAGTTAGAATTGATCGTATTGTAATAGTAGTTAGATCGTTTGTGTGAATCTATGTTGAGTGGTGTTAATTGAATGCATTTGCCTCATATGCATATGGGTAGTGAAATCTCTCATAGACCTTATTCTATTCTGTCTTCTCACCCCCCTAACCCATCAGATGCCTCTGAGACGTGACCTTGGATTCACTTTCCCACCGAAGCTCACCCAGTTGATCCAGCAGCAGAATGCCTTGATGCAAATGATGATCCAGAACCAAGGCAACAACAACAACAACAACCCACCGCCACCACCCTCTATTGACAACCTAGCCCATTTTCTGAGGTTGAATCCGCCGATGTTCTCTAGCAGCACCGAGTCGATTGTTGCAGATGATTGGCTCCGCAAGATTGGGAGGGAGCTAACCACTGCTGGATGCATGGATACAGAGAGAGTGCGCTTTGCCGCACACCAGCTTGATGGACCCGTAGCCTCTTGGTGGGAGAACTTCACCACCACTTACCCCATCGCTACAGTCACATGGGATCGGTTTCAGTAGGCTTTCCGCACCGCACATGTCTCAGATGGAGCCATGAATTTGAAGAAGCGCGAGTTCCGCAACTTACGCCAAGGGAGTCATATAGTGGGACAATATGTGGATGAGTTCAGCAAGCTAGTATGCTATGCCCTAGATGATGTGGCCATAGATGCTGCAAAGAGGAGAAGTTTCTTGAGGGACTCAATGATGAGCTTGGTATGCTATCGGTGTCAAAACTGGCGGATCTCGGGTAGGGGGTCCCGATTTGTGCGTCTAAGGTTGATGGTAACAGGAGGCAGGGTACACGATGTTTACCCAGCTTCGGGCCCTATCTATGGAGGTAATACCCTACTTCCTGCTTGATTGATCTTGATGAATATGAGTATTACAAGAGTTGATCTACCATGAGATCGTAATGGCTAAAACCCTAGAAGTCTAGCCTGTATGATTATGATTGCCTCTACAGACTAAGCCCTCCAGTTTATATGGACACTGGAGGGGACTAGGGTTGTACAAAGTCGGTTACAGAGAAAGGAATCTTCATATCCGGATGCCAAGCTTGCCTTCCACGCCAAGGAGAGTCCCATCTGGACACGGGATGAAGTCTTCTGTCTTGTATCTTCATAGCCCATCAGTCTGGCCCACATCACATAGGCCGGTCGGCCGAGGACCCCTTAATCTAGGACTCCCTCAGTAGCCCCTGAACCCGGCTTCAATGACGAGGTGTCTGGCGTGCAGATTGTCTTCGGCATTGCAAGGCGGGTTCCTCCTTAGAATACTCCAAAGCATCTTCGAATACAGAAAACGTGTCCAGCTTTGCAAAACAAATACCACACACAACCGTAGAGAGTATAGTATTTCGCGAGTCCAATCCGTTGACAACTTTTTGTAGCATGACATCACGTCGCCGCCCGACCATTATTTTCGAACCGTTTTTAGCCTGCCGCTCCATATTTCGAGATGCGGTTTCATTAGCACGTCTTGTCAAAGCAGAGATCGTGTCCCCTTATTGTGGGATTCTCATCAATACGGGCATGGGTAACCCAACCGTGTCGTCTACACGGCCCTTGGGGAATAGGCGAGTTTTAAGGCGAGTGGGGAGGCGCTTGATATTCGCTGCCTTTATAAGGAGATAAGGATTCACCCATTTTCACCCACGCCTTCTTTCTCTCTGCCTCCCCCATTCTTGAGCTCCATCACCCAAGTTCTCATCTTTTCCGCCCCAAGAAAGCACTCCAACCATGTCTGGGTCCGGAGCGCAGGGCAAGTGGATGGTCTCCTCCGTCAAGGAGAAGGACATTACGAAGCTTCAGGAGGCTTGGTATTTGGCCAAGGAAATCGCCCACCGGCTTCCGGCCAAGGGACAGATCGTCCCTACCCCGGAGCCCCATGAGAGGGTGGCGTTCATCCCCCACTTTGTCCGCAGGCTGGGATTTCCTCCCCACCCATTCGTCCGTGGTCTCATGTTCTACTACAGGCTAGATTTCCATGATCTAGCCCCAAATTAGTTCCTCAACATCTCGACATTCATTGTCGTGTGCGAGGATTTCCTCTGCATCCCATCCCACTTTGGATTGTGGTTAAAGATCTTCAATGTGAAGCCGAAGGTGGTAAAGTCGTGAGTATACAAAATCCGAACACGCATACACGCCCGGGGTTATTAGGATGTAGTAGTTTAACCGTCGCCATACTTTGTGCAGCCTGGCGAGGTCTCGCGCCAAACAGTCCTCCTCGGAGGATTCGCTGAGCTCAGATGCCCTGGAGAGTGAGACCCTCCAGAGGCCCCTTCCTCGAAGCCTAGGCGCGACACCAAGGTGTCGTCTCAGCGAGGCCTGGACCAGGGAGGGCATATCTCTGGGGCCGGATACATGGGAGCAGCGGTTCCCATGAATGTCGATGGCGGGAGCGATCTTGGATTCGGCCCGCAACCGGACACGGTCTTGGAGACCTTTGAAGCTCCAGGATTGGGTGAGCAGCCCCCCTTGACGGAGGGAGGCAAGCCCGCTCCGCTAGCAACCTCTGTCCAAGCAGAGTTGCCGGGCGGTCTATCGATAATGCTAAAAAGTGCGTCCATCATCGATGAACATCGCGCCCTCATGGGTGCGGTGATTGAGAAGATTCATTCCGCTGGGAGCGGGCTGAATGAATCCTGCCTTAGCCTTATAAAAGACTTTGAGGTATGTTTTTAGAAACCTTTGGAAGATTGTCATAGTATGAGTAGTAGCCCCTGATGCACTGTCCGGTGAAGGAGAGAGAGAGCTGGACAGGGGATCAAATTTGCGCTTTGCAAGAGACTCAGTTAGTGACGTATATCCCTTTGTTTGAAAACAGGCATCTGTAGCGACGACCGCCTCTCATAATGCGGAGGTGTCCGGACTAAAGCAGAGTCTGGAACTGGCCGAAGAAGAACTTGGCCGCATGAAGAAGCAGTTGGAGGACAAGCAAGGTATGTCAAAACCTATTGCTAAGTTTGGCACGAACGAGTAGTTGTGCCTGATGAAAATATTTGTATTGTATGCTCTAGGAGCGAGGGCCAATATTGAGGCACTAAAGAAGGCTATGGCCGAAGCCAACAAGAAGGCCGCCACCGAGCAGGCTCTTCGCGAGAAGCACGAGGCCAGGGTCATTGAAGCTGGCAAGAGCTCTAGGAGGACGTGAAGAAAGGTGAGACCTTGGAGCAGAGTCTAGTAGGGAAAGAATTTGAACTCGCCCAAGCTCTCCAAGCCGCAGATGATGCTCGGGAAGAAGCCCGAGGTGCTCTGAAGGACATTCAGGAGGCACGGAGGGTTGCGGCTGGTAAGGCCTTTTGCACTTAAAACAATTTTTACATAGTAATGGGAGGAACTCTAAGCGACAAGCTGAATTCTTGTTTCTCCAGGGGTGTTTGCGGACCTGCCGTGCAGCATATCTGATGCTGCCCAATTCTACCGGGCTGAGGAGAAGGAGTCTGCGGAGAAGCATTTCTGGTCGCAATATTTGGCGACGAATTATCCGATGCCCTTTATCGATTAGCTGAAGTAGCTGGTCGAACTGCACCAGGCGGCCGAACTAGCCATGAAGGACTTAGTTGTCCAGCTGTGGCCTACTGAGCCAATTCCAAGCAGTTACTTCGGACTCGTGAAGCAGACTGTGGGTGCTTGCCCTCAGCTCGACATCATTAAGTGATCGGTCTGTATAGAGGGTGCACGCATGGCGTTTGCCCATGCGAAGGTGCACTGGGGGAAGCTTGATGCTGAGAAGTTGATGACTGAGGGACCGCTAGAGGGTAAGGAGCATCGCAAGCCCGAATTATACTATGAAGGTGTCCTGAAAGGAGCCCGCCTTGTGGCGGAACAATGTACGAAAGACATTATATTTCCCTGAAGGCAGTCATGCTATCCTTTGTAATGTGGGATACTGGCACTTTTATTATTTATTGCCTGTTATATGAACATTTTTTCTTCCTGTGCGGCCATTTAGTATATATAAATCCTAAGAGTTGGCCAGTCGTCGGCTTCTGCCCCCACGTAGAAAGAATGAGGGTGTTCGGGATGTACCTGAACACTCTTTATCCCATTTTGGGTCCTTGAAGGAGGTGTTCATCACCGCGAACTAGGCAATTAGACTATAGGGCTTTATCACTCTCACTTAGTCATGGGAATTTCGAGTATGGTGGGCGCAACCCTTGGTGTTCGGAAGTCTGTACGAGGGGCTCTAACGGCGCCTGATCAGAAGATCGATCCGTCGCACTTTGCATTTATAATGGCATTATGCGGAATAAATCTTTAAAGATTTTACAACCTCTCAAACAGCTGACCAGCTCTCGTTGTATCATGACAGTCAGTTTTCGGCTTTCTCTACTGAGGTGCTCGTCCGGAAGAACCGGGACACAATCGCAGTAGTTCTCCCAGCGCTACCTTAGCCAATGGAGCGGAACGTAAGGTACCAAAACATGGGAGCTGGGCAAACCCAACTAATGACCCAAGACATGATTCGGAGCTGATGCATATAGTGCTATAAGTTCGGGGTGCCGGGCGACCGAGAAGGTGGCTGGGCTTTGTTGCCATATTGTGAGTGCTGTGAAGCCCCTGGCATAGTGGGGCATGACACTATGTGCGGGTGCCGTTATGACGAAAGATCATCAATGAGAAACGACGGCCGGTGAGTGTTATTTAGGTCTACGTATTGTAGTAGAGTGACATGTCTATGTAGTACTGCTTATGAAAAGAGGTGTGCTGGTGGAACCTGTCGTGGCCGGACTAGAGGAGGCTGTGTGCGGATCCGAAATGTGTCTGGACTGTCTCCTTGGGGGGGTACTTATGTGTTCCCGCCTTGTGCGTCCGAGCGGATTCCATGTCGCTAGTCCTGTTCTACGCAAAAGTCAGTCTGTAAAGACAAATGATTAGAGGCAGCTGCATGTCATATTGTGGTTGAACCGCGGGTGCCTCATCGGAGCCTGGCCAAACCAGGTTATCATGCCATAAAGTAGCTCAGACTCCTCAATTGGTGTCCGGGTAATTGGCTGCCGAATCGAAATGGGCACAACTCACTATTCCAGCGGCGGTATGATTTCCACTCTGAGGGTGGAGTTCGGCCTTGCCCATAATTGTGACTATGTCACGCAGGTTTGGCCTGATGTTGTACCCCGTTGAGTCTAGCCAACGTGGTTTGTCCTGATAGTATATGGTAGTTACCGTATAAGGGGACAATGCCGAAGACTTATTCTTCGGCATGGTGTTTGTTTGGTGATCTGAAGACAACCACTAGGGTGGTGGGCCTGTAAAACTTGGCCTTTGCACCTGGCATCTTTTAGAAGATGTTATTAATGGGTTTATGCCCATAGGGGCTCGTGTGAGATGGAACCCACAAACTATTGGGTCGATGGTAAGTGCAATTATATTGCCATGGTTGATGTTGTCCGGACGGTCGATGTGATCGGAGATGATCGGCCGTATTTTTGTACTGCGGAGGATCTTCCTTTGACCTTGCCATATTTGGTGGGCTTCGCGTTGTTTGAGACTTCCCTTCATTGTTTCCGGCGCACGACCGACCGTTTTGTTTTGAGGATCCGACATTCTTTATTGGTATGCGTGGCCGCCCTTCTAGGGGTACCATGAATTTCACATGGTTGATCGAGTATGCTGCTCGGGCCGGATGGGCTTGAGCTGTTCTTTTTCCACTGACTAGACTGGGGGCCGCTGAAGTCGGCACCAACTCCCTTGTCTTGGTCGTCATCATTATTTTTGTGACGCTTATGACTATTGCGTCGAGGTTTGTGGATGCTGCCTCGCGTTTCCTGTATATTGCCCCGGACCATGGTGTGTTGGTGTCGGGGTGTGGGATTTAGGTCCTCCTTCTTAGGTTTAGGCAGTGAATTGTGCTTTGTGTACCCTTTGGCGGGGCGGTCGAGTCCATATTCCTCGGTGGCCAGGACCTTGGTCCATCTATCTGTAAGCAAATCTTGGTCAGCTTTGAGCTGCTGCTGCTTCTTTTTCAGGCTTTTCGCTGTGGCCATAAGCCGTCGCTTGAAGCGAACTTGCTCTACGGGATCCCCAGGCACGCCTAATTCATCGTCGCCGAGGCTCACCTCGTCTTCGGAGTGGGGCATGTGGTAGTCCTCCTCCAAGTATCCGTCCATCGCCTGTCCGGCCTGCTCGAAGGAAGGCTGATTGGGATTGTATTCATCTTTGGCACCGTCGGGATTGTTTTTGACTCCTGTGCCGGTATTTCTATGGCGGGGCTTGGAGCGGCGCTGATGACGCCCGTACTTTGCCTTCTTCCTTGAGGGGCTATCCTCCATTGCCTCCTCGCCATTTGTTTCTTTGGAAGTGTCCACCATATATATATCATACGAAGAGGTGGCTATCCAGCGCCTCGTGGGCGGTGGTTCTTGTTCTTCTCCTACATTGTCGTCCACACCGTCGATGTCTTCAAAGTTGAAGTCAAGCACGTCGGTCAAATCATCGGTCGTGGCAATGAAGTGGGTGGTGGGTGGGCAACGAATTCCTTCGTCGCCTGCTTCCCACTCGAGACGGACATAGTTCGGCCAAGAGTCTTCTGACAAAGAGAGAGACTTTAACAATTTCAGCATGTCGCCAAAGGGTGAGTGCTGGAGGATATCCGCAGCGGTGAACTCCATTACCGGAGCCCAACCAGATTCGGCGGGCTCGGGGATGCGTGGACTGGAACCTACAGCCGGACACGAGTCCGGGGGTCCGGTGTCACAGGCTTCCTTGGGGGCGAAGCCGGTGCTCGGCTCTACCGCCGATGAGTGTGCGGCCTTCGGGGCGGGGTCCATCCACCCGTCCTCGGACGACGTGATCTGCCCCGGATTTAGGTCCGGAGCTCCTGCAGGTGCGATATCCCGAGTATTGTCCGACAGCAGGTCTAAGCCATGCTTGTCATGACTGTTCGGTGCTCCTGGCATAGGCCCGAATCCGTCGAAGATCAAGTCTCCGCGGATATCGGCCATGTAGTTCAAGTTTCCGAACCTGACCTGATGGCCAGGGCGTAGCTGTCGATCTGCTCCAGATGGCCGAGCGAATTGGCCCGCAGTGCGAAGCCGCCGAACATGAAGATCTGTCCGGGGAGAAAAGTATCACCCTGGACCATGTTGTTGTTGATGATTGAAGGAGCCATCAAGCCTCGCAGCAACGACACAGAGGAACTCTCAATGAAAGCACCAATGTCGGTGTCAAAACCGGCGGATCTCGGGTAGGGGGTCCCGATCTGTGCTTTTAAGGCTAATGGTAACAGGAGGCAAGGGACACGATGTTTTACCCAGGTTCGGGCCCTCTTGATGGAGGTAAAACCCTACTTCCTGCTTGATTGATCTTGATGATATGAGTATTACAAGAGTTGATCTACCACGAGATCGTAGAGGCTAAACCCTAGAAGCTAGCCTATGATGATTATGATTGTGTCTCTGAGGACTAAACCCTCCGGTTTATATAGACACCGGAGGGGGCTAGGGTTTACATAGAGTCGGTTACAAAGAAGGAAATCTATTATCCGGATCGCCAAGCTTGTCTTCCATGCAAAGGAGAGTCCCATCCGGAAACGGGACGAAGTCTTGAGTCTTGTATCTTCACGGTCCAACAGTCTGGCCAAAGTATATAGTCCGGCTGTCCGGATACCCCCTAATCCAGGACTCCCTCAACTAGGACGGAGGCTGAATTGCTAGTCAAGCTCTTGACGAGCTGGAGTGTCCTGCTGCAGAGTAGTTCAGACTCGCTTGACAGTGTCTGGGAGCTTGGTTGCCGAATTAAGGTTCTGTCTAAAAAGGCCGCTCTGTACTTTTGCTGCGAGGGCAGCGGTGTGCTCCTCGGTACGGAGGGAGCATTTCGTGTTTCCATTGACTGTTATGACATCGCGTGGTCCGGGCATCTTGAGTTTGAGATAAGCGTAGTATGGCACCGCATTGAATCGAGCGAATGCGGTTCGTCTGAGTAGTGTGTGATAACCACTGCGGAAAGGGGCGATATCGAAGATCAACTCTTCGCTTCGGAAATTGTCCGAGGATCCGAAGACCACCTCCAGTGTGATTGAGCCCATACAGCGGGCCTCTACACCTGGTATGACACCTTTAAAGGAGGTTTTTGTGGGCTTGATCCTTGAGGGATCAATACCCATTTTGCACACTGTATCCTGATAGAGCAGGTTCAGGCTGTTGCCACCGTCCATGAGGACTCGCGTAAGATGGAATCCATCAATGATTGGGTCGAGGACCAGTGCGGCTGAACCGCCATCACGGATACTAGTCGGATGGTCCATGTGATCGAAGGTGATCGAGCAGGACAACCACGGGTTGAACTTTGGGGCGAGTGGCTCCATCGCCTAGACGTCCCTGAGTGCGCGCTTGCACTCCCTCTTGGGGATATGGGTAGCGTATATCATGTTGACCATTTTAACTTGGGGGGGGGGACTTCTTCTGTCCCCCTGTGTTCGATGGCCGGGGCTCCTCTTCATCGTCCTTGCTTTGCGACCCCTTCTCCTTGTACTCGGCATTTAACTTGCCGGCCTGTTTAAAAACCCAACAGTCTCTGTTGGTATGATTGGCTGGTTTATCAAGAATGATGTGGGTTTGACATGGACGATCGAGTATGCGGTCCAAGCCGGACGATCCCGGATTGTTCTTTTATATGGCTTCTTCCGCCGACCGGACTTAGAGCCACTGAATCCGGTGTTGACCGCCGTGTCCTCGGTGTTGTCACCATTGTTTCGACGCTTGTGTCTATTGCGTCGGGGCTTGCTATTCCTATTTCTGGCTTCAGAAGTGCCAGGTTCACTTGTGTTGTTATTGCTACGGGCTAGCCAGCTATCCTCGCCCACGCAGAAGCGGGTCATAAGCATCGTGAGGGATGCCATGGACTTCGGCTTTTCTTGGCCGAGGTGTCGGGCGAGCCATTCGTCACGGATGCTATGTTTGAAGGCCGCTAGGGCTTCGGCATCCGGACAGTCGACGATCCGGTTCTTTTTAGTTAAGAACCTAGTCCAAAATTTCCTGGCTGACTCTCCAGGCTATTGAACTATGTGACTTAAGTCATCGGCATCCGGAGGTCGGACATATGTACCCTGGAAGTTGTCGAGGAAGGCGTCTTCCAAGTCTTCACAGCTGCCAATTGAGTTTATGGGCAAACTGTTTAACTAGTGCCAAGCAGGTCCCTTGAGTTTTTGCGGGAGGTATTTGATGGCGTGAAGATCATCACCGCGGGCCATATGAATATGGAGGAGAAAATCCTCAATCCATACCGCGGGGTCTGTTGTCCCATCATATGATTTGATGTTCACGGGTTTAAACCCTTCCGGGACTTCATGTTCCATTACTTCATCGGTGAAGCAAAGGGTGTGCGGCTCCTCTATATCGGGCCAAGTCGCGACGTAGCTTGGACGGGGTTCGTCTGCGGTCTTTGGCCCACGCATGGTTATGTTTATCACGTCCAGCCGGATGGCCATTGTTGTGCGTCGGGGCACGCCACCGCAATCCATAGATCGATCTAGTCTGACCTGCTCTTTTTTCCAGGTCATGCCGCATGTCATATGTGTATCCCCGAGCTGTTGTGTTTCTGTTTTTATGGTGAGGTAGTACGGGCGGGTGTTCGGCTTGAGTTGCCACTTTGTCCCGGCCACGTGGTGGTCGGTCAGCCGCATTGTGCGCTGGTAGGATGGGCTCCAGCGCCTCGTCATCGAATTGGGGTAACAATTTGCGCTTCGGGTAACTTTTGGTTGGGCACCTGAGGCCATATTCTTAGGCTGCTAAGACATTAGTCCATCTATCATTGAGCAGATCTTGACCAGCTTGAAGCTGCTGCTGCTTCTTTTTTAGGCTCCTTTCACTGGCTATTAGCCGACGCTTAAAGCGCTCCTGATCGATGAGCTCCTCAGGCACGATAAAGTCTTCATCGCCGAGGCTCGCCTCATCCTTGGAGAGTGGAAGATAATTACTGTCCTCCGAGTCTTAATTAATGACATGTCATTAGGGCTAACTCGCCCATCCTCTCGCTCATCCTGTTCGGACGTTAGCTCAACGGGGTCTTCGTTGTCCTCGACATTGTCCGGAGTATTATTTTCTCCTGTGCCGGTATTGTTGTGTTTCCCACGGTGTGTTTTAGAGCGGTGCCGCTGGCGTCGGCGCTTTGGCTGTATCTTAGGAGTATTATCCTCGTTTGGATCCTTTTCATTCTCGCTGTTGTTCTCTTTGGGTGTATCCACCATGTATACGTCATACGAGGAGGTGGCTGTCCAGCGCACTGTAAGTGGTGGTTTTTGTGCTTGCTCCTCTCCGACATCGTCGTCCATACCGTCAATGTCTTCGAAGCCGTAATCGAGCATGTCGGTTAAATCTTCGACAGTGGCTATGAAGTGGGTGGTGGGTGGGAAGCAGAATTCCCCATCAGCTTCCAATTCAAGCCGGATATAGTTCGGCTGAGAGTCCCCTGACAAGGAGAGGGCTTTTAATGAGTTTAGCACATCGCCTAAAGGTGAGTGTCGAAAGATGTCCGCAGAATTGAATTCAACGATCGGCTCCTGATCATATTCGATGGGCGCAGATGCACGTGGTTTGAGACCTATGGCCGGAGACGAATCCGAGGTTCTGATGACACAGGTCCCACTCGAGGTTGGGTCGGTGTGCGGCTCTAACGTCGCTGAGTCTGCGGCTTCCGCGACGGGGTTGAGCCTCCCGTCCTCGAAGGGCGCGATCTGCTCCGGGTCTAGGGCCAGAACAGTTACATGCGCTACCTCCTGGGCACGGTCCGATGACAGATTTAGGTCATGTTCATCATGGTGGCAGGGAGCGACTGTCATGGGCTCGAATCCGTCGAAGATCAAGTCTCCGCGGATATCAGCAACGTAATTCAAGCTTCCAAACCTGACCTGATGGCTAGGGGCGTAGCTGTCAATCTGCTCTAGATGGCCAAGCGAGTTGGCCCGCAGTGCGAAGCCGCCGAATACGAAGATCTGTCCGGGGAGGAAAACCTCCCCCTGGACTACATTGTTGTAGATGATTGATGGATCCATCAAACCTTTCGGCGACGATGCAGCGGAACTCTCAATGAAAGCACCAATGTTGGTGTCAAAACCGCCGGATCTCGGATAGGGGGTCCCGAACTGTGCGTCTAAGGTTGATGGTAATAGGAGGCGGGGACACGATGTTTACCCAGGTTCGGGCCCTCTCTATGGAGGTAATACCCTACTTCCTGCTTGATTGATCTTGATGAATATGAGTATTACAAGAGTTGATCTACCACGAGATCGTAATGGCTAAAACCCTAGAAGTCTAGCCTGTGTGATTATGATTGCCTCTACGGACTAAGCCCTTCGGTTTATATAAACACCAGAGGGGGCTAGGGTTGTACAAAGTCGGTTACAGAGAAAGGAATCTTCATATCCGGACGCCAAGGAGAGTCCCATCCGGACACGGGACGAAATCTTCTGTCTTGTATCTTCATAGCCCATCAGTCCGGCCCATGTCACATAGGCCGGTCGGCCGAGGACCCCTTAATCCAGGACTCCCTCATATGCAGTTGATGATGGAAACCTTCAACAACAACCAGGATCTGGTAGATAGGGCCCTCATGATCGAAGGCAAGCAACAGCAGATAGATAACCGCAAGAGGAAGTATGGACTGGGGAAGTATAATTCCGGAGCTCAGTAGAAGCCTCGCTATTCCCCGTACTCGGGAGGACACACTCATCATAACCATGGAGGGCATAACCATGGAGGACATTTGCACAATGGAGGGAGTTCACACAACCATAGTGGCCCTAAGAATGGTAATGGGAATTGAGGAAAACAGTCAGAGCCATTCCAACCCCAAGACACCCACCAAGAAGGATCTGAGTCACATTACCTGTTTCAAGTGCGGGAAGACTGGACACTACGCTACTGAATGTTCTGAAGCAAAGAATGGAAATGGAAATGGAAGCTCTGGGAAGAAGCCCAACCCTTTCACCAGAGGTCAGGTGAATCACGTCAGTGTGGAGGAAATTGAGGAGCAGCCCGACACAGTTGTCGGTCAGCTTTTGATTCATGCATTTACATCCCTTGTACTTTTTGACACTGGTGCATCTCACTCATTCATATCAAGGGGATTTGTGGAAAGTTTAAGTTGCCAATAGTAGCCCTTAAGTCACCTATGTTAGTGAGTTCCCCAAGAGCAGAGTATATGGCTAGTCGGGGATGTTATCAGTTGCCAATAACCATAGCTAGACACGTTTCCCCACCGACCTCATTATTCTGGAGTCACAAGGTTTGGATGTGGTTCTAGGCATGGATTGGTTATCCAAGTTTGAGGGAAACATCGATTGTGCTAGTAAGTCTATTCTCCTCACCACCCCATGACGAAATTATTGAAGAAACATACCAAGTTTGAATGGACCGAGGATTGTGAGGCCAGTTTTCAGGAGTTGAAGAAATATTTGGTTACAACTCTAGTGCTGATTCTCCCAAATATATGCAAGGATTTCCAAGTATATTGCGATGCTTCTCATCAGGGACTTGGAGGCGTTCTTATGCAAGAAGGAAGAGTTGTTTCATATGCCTCACGTTAGCTTCGACCTCATGAGTTGAACTATGCCATGCAGGATTTGGAGTTAGCAGCCGTAGTGCATGTGCTCAAGACATGGAGACATTTTCTCATCGGTAACTGTTGCAATGTTTACATGGATCATAAGAGTTTGAATTATATCTTCATGCAGAAGGAGTTGAACCTCAGGCAGAGGAGATGGTTGGAGCTCATAAAGGATTATGCCATGAGATTGCATTATCATCCAGGAAAGGCCAACGTCGTAGCAGATGCGTTGAGCCGCAAGAGTTATGTTAACATGCTCATAACCGGAGGATTACCCTAGGAGTTAGCCGACGACGTTCGAGAACTTCGCTTGGAGATAGTTCCGAGAGGTTATGTTGCAGCACTGGAAATTCAGTCCACTTTGCTGGGAAAGATCTGAGAAGCCCAGAAGACGGACAAGGAGATTGCAGAAATAAAGGAAAGGATGAGTAAAGGAAAGGCTAAAGGATTTCGTGAGGATGAGCATGAAACTTTATGGTTTGAGGATCATGTCTATGTGCCTAATGACCCTGAGATTAGGAAGTTAATTCTTTAGGAGGCACATGATTCGCCTTACTCGATTCACCCAGGCAACGCCAAGATGTATTTGGACTTGAAGTAGAGTTTCCGGTGGATAGGAATGAAGAAGGATATTACAGAGTATGTAGCAGTATGTGACGTATGTTAGAGAGTTAAGGCAGAGCATTAGAAACCAGTAGGGTTACTTCAGCCTTTTCCGATACACGAATGGAAGTGGGATAAACTTGGCATAGATGTCATCACCGGATTACCCAGGACCACTAAAAAACACACTTCCGTGATGATACGTGTTTGTCACAGTAGGTCATGTTTTTTGTCATGCATGTACATCCATGACGATTTTATGACAGAATCAAGATAGTCATACTTGTGCTATCGTAGAAGTGTTCCATGACATTACCAAAATTATCATCACGAAAGTGTCCACTTCCATGACGATAAATCGCGCCTCACAGAAGTGCTTTCATCAAGGGTGACCGACACGTGGCATCCACCATAACGGAACGCCGTTAAGCTGTCGGGTCCGGTTTTGGATCCGATAACCCGTTAACAGCCCCGACCAATGGAGATTTTCCACGTGTAAAATCATCATTGGCTGGAGGAAACACGTGTCAGCTCACCGCTGGGACAGATGTCATCCACTCATTAGACCAAAGGCGCCTATGATACATCGACATGTGGCACGACCCAACAGAGGCCCATTCCTGTGAAAAGGCCGGCCCGTTTGACTTGGTCAAAAGGTAGCGGGCCGGCCCACGGAAAGCCTGTTAATGGCATGTTCGCATATAGCCCATTTACAGCCCGCTAACCTAGGGCCCGTTACGACCTATCCGAATAAGGCCCAGTAGTGTCATATGGGCCGTCCAATATGATTCCAGCCCATTTTAACTTCCGGCCCATGTATGGCCCATGACGTCTTTCGACCCATATGAGGCCCTTTGTAACTCTTGGCCCATTAACGGCCCATGGTGAAACTGGCCCATAATGAACAGTGCATCACTTATACCCATTAATGGCCCATTAATCCATTGGGTCGTTTGCAACCCATGTTATCTTTCGGCCTTCTCAGGGCCCATTTATTCTTGGGCTCATTTCCAGCATTCGGTTACTTACGGCCGTTACTGTCATTTTCTACTTGTAGGCCAAATTCAGCCTGTGGTTACAGTCGGCCCGTTTGTGGCCCGTTAATACGTTGGGCCGTTTTCATAGCGTCATCAAATACGACCTATTAACGACAGCCCGTTATGGTCGGCCCATGAATGGACGATTCCAACTCTAGCCCGTTTACGGCCATAATGCAGTCTGTTATTGGCGAATGTTTGGCCAATCAATCATATGGCCCGTAGAAGGCCCATTGATGATACGGCCTGTAGAAGGCCCATTGTGTCTATGGCCCATAGAAGGCCCATTGTTTCTACGCCCCATAGGAGGCCCATTGTTTATACGGCCCGTAGAAGGCCCATTGTTTCTACGGCTCGTAGGTGGCCCAGTGTCACTACCGTAAATATGTAGCCCATGGTTATTGTGGCCTAGTTTTAAAAATTAGGTTATTGCGGCCACTAGCAAACCACGGAAAAAGAACTGCACTCACTACAAGAAAACAAATAAACAAGACAACAAGGAAATAGATAAGCAAGCAACTTACACTAGGCTATCACGGCTATTACACATATTACATCCACTGGGCATCAAAGTTCGCCACCAGTGCAAATATAGGGAACAAAGCAGCATATCATATACACTGGTTGTCAAAGTTGGCGACCAGCGCAAATAAACGCCACAACAAAACAAGTCCAGAACTGAAACCACTTTAGAAGATCTCAAGAAACAATATCCTAGGTACCCATAATGCTGGCAAGATGCTTAGCAAGCATATTAACTTTCTCTTGTTTGACGCTTAAATCCTCCAGCGCTTGCTGTTGCACCAGAAAGTACGCATCTGAATTCTGCAGGGACTTCCTCAGTCCTTCAGCTTCCTATCGCAGCACATCTGATTGATGTCTTTCAACTTGAAGTTGAGACTCAAGAAGACGAACTGATTCATGCAGCGAGGTCGAAGAGCTTATGCCAGTAGTAATGGCCAGTAACTCGAACATTACATCAAGGCAGGACTTTTGGGTTCTCTCACTGTCATCAAGATAGTTTTTATTAGCTTTCTTGGAGACCAACAGGGATGTCTCGCTATCTTGAACCTTATCTGCATTACTTCCTTTACCATCGCATAACGGGGTACTGTTCTCCAATATTTTGTCCGCATTCTAAAAGAGAAACAAGCAGACACCATGTTGTATATGAAACTCATTTTGGTAAATGAGTTCAGTAGTAAAGTGGACAGGATAACAACATGAAACAAACATATATCTATGTACCATGGTCACTTTATGGTCTATATCATTCTAGTTTTTGTTGCCAAATCAAGATAGAGACACAGTTCAAATAATATTTGTTCAAGACAAAGCAGAATAGACAGAATATAAGTGTGGGAAACTATAGAGCAATAACAACACTTGTAATGTGCATGACATGAGAACATAACTGTTTATTCAATTGAAACTGAAATCAACATAGAGCAAGTTACAACAGCAAACCCGTTAAAGAAACAAGTTTAAAACATACCTGTTGCGCCATTGGAGGGTCATCAGTCTCTGAATCCTCCTCTAAGGAGCTCTGTGTAACCAGCAAGATGTCTGCTTCAGCAAGTAGCATTGTCTGCTCTGAATACCTTGTTTTCACTCCAGATACTTCCATCACCGCTTCAAATGGCCGATGCACAGGAAGAGTAGTTGAATATACAAACGTTGTCGAAAAATGGAACACGTAACACAAAAAATGATAGCATGATATAATTCACATACATGATGATTGGCTAAACAGCATGGCAATGCATAATTCACATATATAATGCCTTTGCAACAAGATAGCGTTGCATAATTCACATATATAATGTCTTGCAACAAGATGGCAATGCATAATTCACATATATGGTAATTAGACACTAAACATGTGGCATTCACACAAAACATGTCTAAACTAATCAAATGACATAGCAATGCAAGACACCATACACACGATATGAGCAACATAACCCTGCCAAGTTAGAGCATACACCTCGGGGGGGGGGGGATAGGACTGGTCATTTGTATCTGAATCCTCCTCTGAGGAGCTATCCGTAACCAGCAAGATATGTGCTTCGTCAGATAGCATAGTCTGCTATGAAGACCTTGTTTTCACTCCAGAATTTTCCATCACCGTGTCAAATGGCTGATGCACACGAAGAGCAGTTGAATGTACAAACATTGTTGACAAATGTAATATGTAAAGAAAAAAGGATAGCCTGATATAATTTACATATAAGATGACTGGCTAAGTAGGATGGCATTGCAAAATTCACATATATGATGCCTGGCTAAACAAGATGGCGTTGCATAATTCACATAAACGATGAATAAACTAAACAGATGGCATTCGTACAAAGGATGTCTAATCTAAGCAGATGACATATTTGATGTATAAAGTAAGCAATGCAAGGCATCATATGCATGATATAAGCAACATCAGCATGCCAAGTTAGAGCAAAGACCTCAGCGGGTAAATAGGAGTGGTCTTCTCCTTTTGAATCCCCCTCAGAACAGATATCTTCCTCCCGATTACAATCCGAAATGGGTGGAGGTGGGGCTGCCTTTGCGCCTACCATGGAGCGACGTCTGCATGAAATTTTATTGCCATGCAAGGCTCGTCTCTTTTTCTCTACATGTTTAGTTCCATTGTTTACAATAACTGTCATGCATAGGAATAAAACATGGTGAGATTATGTAAGGAGTGCATGCAGAAATCTAGAGTGATGGTAGCAACCTGTGGATAGACCCAAAACCAATAATAGCAGGCAGATAATGGCTTCAGTTAAAAAATTACAGATAATGGCTTCTTTACTGTTTGTTTCCCATCCAACATGAAACTCATAGTAGACACCAGAGATTAACAAGATATTAGATAGATACTATTGATTGCGGCCCCGATATGTACCCCAGAACCATTTTAAAACTCAAGTTTGACCATTAGTTTGGAGCTGACTCAGAATATAATCGGTGAACAGGACGATAAAGTAGCATGTAATATTAAGCGATGCATAACATAAGCAGACACTAAAGAGTGTGACCTCTCTTGCGGACCCGTGTAGTCCTCGAGGTCATATGCTCAGTTGATGATGGTAATGCAGTTTTCATGGCTGCCAGCGGTGGGGGAGAAGATCTGAGGCGGCGAAAGACAGTCTGGAGGCCGGATCCCTGCTATGTTGGACCCTTCTATCGTTGGAGCAGCTGAGCTGGGGTGGACGACGGTGCAGCAGGAGCGGGACAAACCACACAAGGTTTTCTTTGACACTATCTGTAAGAGAAGTAATTCTGTAAGGGCTTGTTTGAATTGGAGGATTCCAACAATGCAGGGATAGGAAATAGACAGGAATAGGATAGGAATGCACGTGCAAAACAGAGAATTTAAAAGCACATGATTTTTGCCAATATGGGTGTTTGATTCACAAGAATTGGAAGATCAGGATGCAAAGAAGCATGGTGAGATTAAGTCAAACCACAAGAAAATGTACGGTTATAATGCTATTATGCTACTATCTCTTAGTCTTGTGCTTCATGAATAGGAATTTGAAAAGGAGGACAAGTGGAAATTAAAATTCCTACGGTTTTTCTTTCAAGGAGACACTAAAGGAACAAATCCTACAGTTTTCCTTTGCTCCATTCCTTTGAACCAAATTCATGAATAGTAGTACCATAGGAAACTTTCCAATTCCTATGTTTTTCATTCACTTTTCCTTTCAAGCACTGGCGATTCTAGTAGGCAGGCTTGAGCAAGGAAAAGCCTACACTAAAAAATGTTTTTGTGCTACTTCTATTACTTTGGACCTAGACCACTGCCCTACTAGCTCAACTCCCAGGCCCATCGACAAATGCACAGCTCAAACGCGTAGAGATAAAATGATGGCGTTCAAGAGAGTACACGGATAGCTAAGTTGCCTGGTACCTCACTGCTTGTCATATAGTAGGATAAAATAATCGTATTTCACGTTACTACGTGTGCTCAGTGGACAATATATATAACATGTAGAATAAAAAAGAGATACAACAAGTGTAGAACCTCTTTGGCGAAGACATGTCGATCTCAGCGTGATTCGGTTGGCCGGTGAGGATGCTCCGGCTGACTTGGTTGTCGGAGGAGGGGAAGAATATCTTAGGCGTCTAGAGATGGAGCCCGAGGTACTGCTCCGCTGTGATGGAGGGTTTTGTCGTTGGAGTAGCTCCAGTGAGTTGTACAACGCCGGGGCTGAAGCAGGACAAGAGAGACAATGTTAACCTGAATGGAATTTTAGTAGCATCTCCAATAGATGACGTAAAATACATAACCACAAAGTGCAGATGTAAAATACATCAACTGCTCATCTCTGAACTTAACTGTCGAAACTGAATTTAACTGTCGAAACTGAACTTAACTGTCAAAACTGAATTTTGCTGTCAAAACTGATTTTTATTGTCGAAACTGAACGCACTAGAGGTGAGGCTACACATCAGTCGACTGACTTTTTCATCTCTGGTCAGTCGATTTTGTAGCCGTTGGATACGAAATCAAGGGCCTGTAGTTCATCTTCAACCTCCACCCCCTGAGCCACCAGCCCCCACAGGCCAAACAGCCGCCCCCCGCCGCCTGCGACCGGCGGTGCACCGCCCCACCCGCCCCAAAAACACTCCCCACCGCTGGTCCACCGCCGCCCTGGCCATCCCTCTAGGCCCCCCCGTGCCAAGCTTTTTCTCCGACGATCCCCACGCCACCGCCCCACCACCGCCGGTGATCGCCCCCCACCCTGAACCCTAAGATAGATAGTGGGGTACCTCTCCGGTGAGCCCCCCCGCTGCGGCTGGTTCTTCTTAACTCCGGCGAGCCCCCCACCCCCTGAAAATCGACTGACCCAAAAGTCGATTCAGTCGACTGAAGTGTAGCTAAATCAGAGCAGCATCGCAAGCAAGAGCAAGAGTGAGAGCAGCAGCGCGAGCAAGAGCAATAACAAGAGCAGACCAGGCAGGGGACCAAGAGCAAGAGCAGAGTAGCAGCGCGAGCGAGAGCTAAAGCAGCAACAACTCCTACTAATGTGGATGTCGCCGCCGAGGGAGCGACACCATGGAGGAAGTGGCCGGCGACGCTGCCGTGGATGGATCCGCGCCGTGTCGGCTCAGGACAGAGCGCCGGCAGCATCGTGAGATCGAACCAAGAAGAAAATGCGGCGATTAGTGTACAACCTCTTTGGTGGCGCCGATTAGGCCGCAGCTTCATCCGAGGAAACGATGACGATGCTGCTCTTCCAGTGGTGTAGGTGAAGACAGCGGTGTGGGAATGGAGGTGGCGCGAAAGACGAGGGGAACGTCGGGGCAGCTCCTTGGAGGTGGAGGACGGGGTGGCTGAACCGGCGGGATGACCATATCAATGACGGATCCTCATCCGGTACGGTGGATGAGGGACGTCGAGGTGTTGTTGTGGATGAAGTCGTCAAGGAAGAGACTCCGGCTGGGTGGCGGACGGAAGAGGGTGTGGGGCTTCGCGGGTTTTTGCGGCCTCGGTGTACGAATGGGTGGGCGGATGGGATGGGAGTGGGGAACCATGGCTTAGGGACACGCTTGTCTGAAATGTGGGGTAAGTTACAAAAGTACCCCCACCGATTTGAGGTGGTTCTTTTGGTTCAGGGGTATCACAGGCATTTTGCGTGTCGGGATTTCACAATAGGTGGGAGTTTTCGCTCGCGTTGTAATTTTGGAATAACAAGGCGCGGGTTTAGATGGAGGGTGTTGTCGGAGCACAACGAGACAAAGATATATCTTAAATATTTCGGGTTAACAAGGTGCGGGTTGAAATTTCCGGACAAGCCTAACATGTACTGTACCATATCAATTCGCACTACAAATGTCATTCAAAACTTTGAATTCATGTTATGTTCAATAAAATATTTCGCTACGTGTATAATGCATGCAACCTACTACTCAAATGAACGTTTTAGTGCATTCCAAACGTATATACTACCGCTTCAATATGAACTAAATTTGAATTCGTTTCTCTATTTGAATAAGATCTAAAATAATGATTGTTGTGAAGTCAAACCATTTGAATTCATTTCTCTATTTTAATAAGATCTACAATCATCATTATTGTAAAGTTAAACCATCGTTTGTGTATTATCTTCACAGCACACCACATGATTAGTCTCGAGTTACATATGAACTATGTGTACTATATGAACTCGAACTCGATTTTTTGAATCCACTTTATGTTGATTTCAAATCACATTACATTTCAAGCTCTAGCTAGATCTTCATAATCTAAACCATGTCTCATATGTACAATGTGTTTATCACATAATGTATGGTGCCCCGCCCCCTACGCCTACAAGTATTTAGATGTGAGTTGCAAACACCACACATTACCACAAATTCAAATAAAATGTGAGAATGTTCGATATATAGTATTGTCTAGATTGTTCGATATTTAGTTGTAAGCTGCAAACACCACACATTATCACAAATTCAAATAAAATGTGAGATTGTTCGATGTATAGTATGGTTTAGATTGTTCGACATTTAGCTGTGAGTTGCAAACGCCATGCATTATCACATTATGGTATAACATATGCAAAACCACAACACGCGTATTACTGCTATATTCATGCATGCATATGTTTATAACACTATGATCTCCTATTCAAATATATGAATCCACTTTCATATCAAATTATGATCTTTGTTAGTCTCTTACACCCACACAATCATCTAACCTTTGTAGCTACCACTAACTTTCTCTCATGCATGAACATGCCCTCCTCGCCCTCCCCCTTCCTCAGCATTCTATCCATCGCGCACATTCATTTTTTAGGTCGTTCTCCGAGAGTCTCCACAACTCCTTTCCGACACACACCGATCGATAAACCTCTCCAGCGATGTCTGCCTACAACGTACACACGCACCTTCAATCTCCTCCTTTATGTGTCCTTGCCTCGTGTCTCTCATACGGTCCCACACATGTGTAAACTCTCGCCCCTCTTTTCATCGATCTCACAACCGCACACTCCTCCCCCTATGTAGCTAGTATATGGGCCTCTCTCACCACCTCCTAGCTCCATTCTCTCTGTCTATCCGTCTCGCTGGGCCTTATTTGCCTCTAACAAATGGATGTATACTGACCGATCTCCCACTATACATATAGCTAGCTAGGTCCTTATAACTCATTTTCCCCACGCGTCGATCAATCTACCTCATTAGTTATGTCTCTCCCTTCCTCCGACAAACAACAACTGATCTACCGACCTAGTTAGGTTTGCTTACCAAACACATGGTTCCCCTTCATCATCCATGGATGCATCCTGATAGAGCTATCACACATAGGCACACTCAGAAACACATCCCCATTCTTATTGATAATATTGCAGTTCCACCCTCAGTTTGTCTAGTAGGCCTCTCCCACCATCTTCGAGAAGCAACTCCATCACCCATCCAGCACTCTACCCCTCTCCCTCCCTCCCTCTCTCTCCTCTCTCTCTCTCTCTGTCCCATCCTATTTCCCGTCCTTCAGTTATGTATGGATGTCAGCTGATCTCCCTCAAGACATAGCTGGGTCTCTCCTTCTCAACACATATACGAGTCGTTCTACCTCTATAGTTAGGCCTCTGCCTACCCCTCCCCCACCCCCTCTCTCTCTCACACACACACCGATACATCGAGCGCTCTAGTCATGTCTCCCTCCCACACACAAACTTGACCTGTGCTCTCTGACGTTCCGATAGGTCAGTCGCCCTATATCTTTGACTTGCACACACACACAATTTCGATGGCTCTCTTCATCGATCTCGCACCCACCCACTTGATCCTCTCTTATACTCTACCGATATCATTGACCCCTCCCTCTCTTCTTGTGGATCACTCGGCCCTTTATATATGATATGGATAGGCCTCCATTTCACACACATTGCATGCAAAATTTTGTTTGAGATGTCATCGACGCATATTCCCACAAATACATTCATGAAATCACCTCCCCCCCAAAATAAAAAACACTCATGAATGCACATGCCATTTGTCTAGGTTTGTATCTCTCTCACACACACCCACATAGGTGGGGGACGTGCACAAAGAGAAGAGGTGCACGCACGGCGCACATACTCCCGTCTCTTTCCCAACCACACCCGTGCGGGTACACGGTGGAGCTCATTTCTGTACGAAAAGGCAGCCCATGTGGTAGTTTGACACGTGTATTTGTTGTCCACTTGATGGAGGGAGGATCGTCTACCATGGGTGAACAAACAAATTGCAACTTGACATGTTATGTTAAAAAAGAGGCAAACCATGTGGGGCCTAAATTAGAGGCAAGGCTCTATACACTGGAGTACTTTTGATGTGTTCCGTCAACTCGCAGAACGAGGAGAAGCTTGCATAGTACACCGTCTTCCCCGCCCACGGGCGCAGTGGCTCATAGGATGAGGTGAAGCTTGCTTACTAGTACTCCTAGTACTGTACGCCTTACGCCCGCTCCCTCGTCCACGCGCGTGGTGGCTCGCGGGATGAGGAGAAAATTTTACTACTCCCTCCGTTTACTCCTATTACCTACCTTGGTTAGAGAGATTGTCATATTGTTTGGAATATATATGTCCTTTAGTAGATTTCAATATGAACTACTAGTACATACTCCAAACACTGATGTATATAGACGTATTTTAGAGTGTAGATTCACTCATTTTGCTCCGTATGTAGTCCATATTGAAAAGGACGTAATAGTATGCACTCTCCCTCGCCCCTCGACCCTCGCCCACATGGTGGACATGCAGCAATTCATTCGGTCTAATATAGCCAGAATGATATATACTGCAGTACCATTATTGCTCGACTTCCCGAAGAGGCAAAGAGCCAATTGCAAGGTTAATATTTTGGAGATGCCAAGCGCATGGTTTATAGGAGAAGAAGTAGTAGGTGCCGTGTCATTTATAAATAAAGTTTTTTTTTCTTCAGTGGCACGTACGCAATATAATAGGTTCATATGGAGAGAAAAGGAAACCGCTCCACTATATACATAGTCAGGACGGGCCAGCCTACACGATTGCTTGTTGGGGTTGCTCTCTTCACACTCTCTCGCACAAAATGACTGTGGCCACATCTCTAACATCCCGGCAGATCACGTACGCCGGGGGAAGGGGTGGATGCTTAGTGTAGATGTGGTCGCAGTCGCCGACGGTGAAAACCCACTATCGGCACGTCCCGATCAGGGGTCCCCGCCGTTCTCTCTCACAAAGCTGGTGAGGTTGCCTTCGCCCCTTGCTCACTGCCGCGGCGTGGGCAGTTGCCGCCTCCCGCCGCCCTCCTCAAGGTTGAGCTACGTCTCGACATCCCTCAGGCACAACTCCCTTTACAGTCGGCTTGCACCACTGCTCCAGCTGCCCACATCACTCCATGTGCATATTTCTCTACTTCTTTGCCCCACACATACCTATACTGGCTTCTACGTACTGTATTTGTGATGAGTTTATGTCTCATCAACTAGTCCCAGTAATCTTGTTCTAATCATGTTTCTTCAATTTCTTTGCCACAGGGATGCTCATCTCAATTTTGGTGAAACTGCACCAAATGATCCGATGGTCAAAGGGTTGCAAACTTCATTTCTTGGGAAGCTCGAATGTTGCCAGCAAATTAAAGCTTGGTTAGGGTTTACGGTTCAAGGGCTAGGGACTGCATGGATCATTTTTTTCTTTAGCTTTGCATAAAGTTGAGACACTTATTTTGGAATGGAGGGAGTACATATTGGCTATGATATGTCAATCATTGAGATGCAATAGCATGCATGTTAGTCTCCTTTGTATTTGATGAAATGTTGCAACGGGCAACCTTGGACGCAAGATACATGAAACAAAAGCTGGAAGCTTCATAGCATTGTACAAATTTATCTCATTGATAAATTACAGTACGTACTATACTAGTACTATGTAAAGAGTTAGGTGTCGTACGGTGTCCAGAAAATATGGTGATGGTGT
Organism: Triticum aestivum; assembly: GCF_018294505.1. Classification (NCBI taxonomy): domain Eukaryota; kingdom Viridiplantae; phylum Streptophyta; class Magnoliopsida; order Poales; family Poaceae; genus Triticum; species Triticum aestivum. The sequence goes on from NC_057798.1 coordinate 408,758,012, forward strand.
GAGGTGGGCCATGTAATCACTGAGCCTATGTGTTTTCACTGCTCTTGCACTCCTCCGCTGTAAGAATGGAGAAAATTGTAATCTAGTAGTACCTCCTTTCGCCAAAAGTGTGGGTCATCCAGTAGTCCTACCACCTCAGTAATAATGACCAATGAGCTGTCAAATCACATAGACTCAACAGTAAGTTGGACGGACGAAGCAACCATCACTCTTGAATCCGCTTCTCCCTTCAACGCAGGTGCCAGTGAGAGGTCACGTCCGCTCTGCCTGGGCATGAATGCGACACCGATTCTTTGGAGCGGCGCTGACCGTTTCGGGCGGGAAGCACGCGCGGGCGATGGAGGGGCTTTGGGTGGGCCAGGCTGGTCAGGAGCGGGCGTGGCATTTGTCCGCCTGTCCCTACCGGACGCCCGGAAACGAGAGGATGCACCAACTTGCGCGGCTAAAATCATACACTGCACACCATCTCTTTGTAGGAGTAGGTCGATCTGTCGCTCTCTCTAACACACACATGTTGTTAAACACACACACACACATGCGCGCACACACACACACACACACAGGTTCATAGAATAGGAAAATCATGCGAGTGCGAAGCCACAGGAAGTGAGATACAAATGGAGTATGTACAATAAGAGAAGAGGTGACCAATATTCCATCAAACCTGGACTGAGGAGTAGTACTCCCTCCGTCTAGGTGTTAAGTCATCTTACAGAAATCAGATGTCGTACATTAACTTGCATCTCAGTCCCCTCCTGGCCTCGTTGCTAGCGAGCATTGTTACTCAGGGAGCATTTGGATCCTTAGCAAGAATAGCTTATAGCATAGCCGGACAAGGTTAGGCGTTTGGGACTGTTAAAATATGTTAGCTTTTTTGGGCCAGCTAGCTTGGGTGGGCTAGGAAAACCTTGCTAGCTCAGGAGAGCCAGATCGGCTCGCTTCCGACGGCAAACTTCGCGTAGTAGTAACGTAGACTAGTAACATATGCATGTTACTAGTCCAAGTTACTCACCACTATGACCAACCTAAGCAATGTAACCAAACGCTCCTTACTCTGCCTTGTTATCTCCCCTGGAAACCCAATGCATGGAGCGCAACTACGCGTTGATCAGTCAAGAAATCAAAGTCGGCTTGCATGTGAGTTAATACGTGGCCCTGCATGGTAGCTAAAACGGCATCTCTTAGTTGTTTGGATTAATTGTTGCATTTAGAGACAAAAATCAGGGCTTTGATTGGAGGAATGACCGGTCAAGTTTCTCCTTCTCCTCCAATCTGCTTGCACCTTGGTCCCGCTGCACCTTCTAACGTGACTTATTACACCTAGACGGAGGGAGTAGTACGAGATACAGTGGCACACTGACTTAGGTTGAAAACAATTGCCCAAAATTGTGTGCATGTTATAATAAGGATTCACACTCTCTCTCCAGTATATATATATACATGCTGGAGCCTCAGCGCTTGTAGTTGCTCTCTTCACACTCTCTCACCCTCTCCAGATCTAAACAAGACTTCGTTGGCCTCTCTCTCTCCCCTCACTGCTGGTCAAAGAGCCGACAGGATCCGTCCGCCGGGAAGGGAAGGCGGCTTAAAGCTGTCGCCTTCAGCGAGGGAGGGAATCCACTACCGGCGCAGCTGTTCACTTTCACCCAGCGGCGGCGCGGGAGGGCCTCCGACCCCTTCTTCTTTGCCGCCGTACATAGTGTGGGCCGAACGGCCTCCGGTCACCCACCCAACCACAACCCAAGAACCTTAAGGTATAATTTACTTATTCCACATGCATTGCTCTAGCTGCATGTGGGCTTTTTCTGCTTCTGCACTCGAATCTAGGTGTTGGATCAGACAGGAAAGTAGTGGGGAAAGTTGTATACCATGAATCTAGGATGTGGTTCAAAGAGGAAAGGAATGGGGGAAAGTAGTGGGAAAAGTTGTATAGCATGAATCTAGGACATGGTTCAAAAAGGAAAGGAAGGGAAAGTTGTGGGGAAAGTTGTATCTCATGAATCTAAGACGTGGTTCAAAGAGGAAAGGAATGGAGGAAAGTAGTGGGGAAAGTTGTATAGCATAAATCTAGGACGTGGTTCAAAGAGGAAAGGAAGGGGGGAAAGTACTAGTACAAACTGGCTATCCAGCACCTATGTTGGTCAAAAAGGGAAAACAATGACAAATGCGGTACGCACATCTGTAACGAACTGATCTTTTGTTTTGGGGGACAAGGCTGTAGAGTTTGAGCAGGACTAGATTTGCTGCGCTCACATAGGGAAAGGTGTCTAAAGATAACAAAACTGGGACCAACACAAATATGCTCCTTGGTTGTTTGTTCTTTGCTGCAACAGACTGTGCATCACCCCAGTACATCGGTAGATGCACATGGTGCTGGTGCGTCCACTGTCCCGTGCAACTCTTTAGCTGTTGTTAATCTAAGGTCATGTTTGGTTAAAAACTCCCTAGTCCCTACCTGCTTGGTTCCAGGGACTAAACATGGACTAGAGGTTATTAAATGACATGCTAAAAGACCATGTTACCCCTAGTAATGAACTAATAGAGACAATGTGCGATGCGTGGCAGGGGCAACTATTGGAAAAAGTCCCAAAAAGACTCTCCCTCGGGGTCTTATTTCTTTAGTCCCAAATGCCCACTTTTAGTCCCTAAAAGTCCCTCCTGTTTGGTTTAGATGGGACTGACACAGAGTTTTTTAGTCCCTACACCAAAATGTCCCTGTAAACAAACACCCTCTAATAATGCCGCTGGAAAATTGATGCAATGCCACAGTTAAAAAGCAAATTACATGTTTAACTAATTTTATTGTTAATATAATCTCTCTGTTAATATTAATCAATGCCACCATTTGAGAAATGCTATTGTCTTTCTTTCTTTCCCATTTAGATAAGTTAGATGCTTCTTTTTGTTGGCTTCTGTGTCATCCACCGTTATTGACCACTAGTTGTTTCCTTTGCACCTATGTGTAAACTTGGTTATCTACTTCACCTCGTTGCCATTGTGACCTTTTGTTGCACTGCACAAAACACTTAGTTCAACAAAAATGTCACACCGACAATGTTGCTTGATTGCTTGATCTTAGTGGAACTGCACAAGAGGAGATCTTACTTCCTATCTGTGTTGGCAAATTTGGTTCAGATCTTCTTCTTGTGATTTGTTTGAATTCTGCATCATGAGAGGTCAATACTAGCCTTCTTTCACATGATTCTGCAGTGTGCTTGTTGCTTGATTTTAGTGAACTGCACAAATGGAGACAAGACTTCCAATCTGTATGTGCACCGTAATATCCCATTGAGGTAAGATAAGGATGTTTCACAACCGTTGGCCTGTATTTTGCCACTTTCATCAGAAAATTAATGTCATTGTTTAGTGCTATACTTGTGCTCCCTAATTGACATGCCAAATCTTACATTGAAGGCGAAGCTTGTCTGTTATTGAACCACGTGATGAAGGGGAAGAACAAGCAGAAGAAAAAAAAATCAACTCCTGGTGCTGTACTGAAGCACTGGAACTGTGATGACACAAGTAATGATATAGTTTTGCATCTTAATTTATTGCTATGGCTGGAATGAGCAATTGTTTTGCCACTGATTTGATGCCACTCTTAATGTAATACGTAATTATCTCTACTTGTGAAAACAGGGATCTTCTTTGAAGATACCATATATTTTAGTGGAACTGCACAAGAAGATGTTGGAAACATTAAACTAATCGAGGAGTATATAGTAAGCATGGCCACCATAGTAGATTGCAATAGATGGTTCCAGAGAAGTGCTTCATCTGTATGCTCTACACAATAAGCCTCCTGACAAAGGTTGGTACTCGCCCACGGATTTCATCCATATGATTGAGCTTTGTCATCTCTATTGGTGTTGTGATACTATTTAGATACTGTCATGAAAAAGTGGTATTGTCCTTGAGAAGTGCTTCATCTGTGCTATTTTAAATATTTCCTTTCCTTTTTTGAGCAAAAAGGGATGCTAGCATTTAGTTGGCCTCTTGTCTTTGCACAACAGGATCATCCTCCTTTGAAGAAGAATATGGAGTACGTGAAGTGACTTGTTCCGATTATGCCAGGACGAAGAAGCCCTATCTATCTTCTCATCAGAAGGAGCAGTTGAAGGATGGTTACATTACTCCCCACAAGACCAAACTAACTTCAGCTCAGAAGGACTGACAAATCTCCATTTTCTTGTTGTGATGCGCAAGTACAATGTTATTCTAGGATTCTTTCTGGTGAGTTCCATTTTTCTCAAAGTGTGATCTACATGGACCATGTAGGTGCCTGTTTAAAATGTCAATTCATAGTACAGTTTGCTTTATACTAATCACTTTTTTGTATTTGTGCAAACAGGGGTGCTCAGCTTTCAATGGGAACTGCACAAAATGTTCATGAATACATCGAATCATTCATTTCCACCATAAGAAAGGAGGTGTCGATAAGTTCAAGGCATTGCAACATATAAGGGCGAAATCATACAAGCTACGCGCAAATTTGGTTGATTTTGGTGGAACTGCACAAAAAGAACAGCTGGTTTATTTAGCACGACATGCCATGTCAATGTCCGAACTGATGGCAAACCCTGCCCATTCCATAATCATAGGCATTTGATATTTTGGAATGGGACAACCTTGTCAAATTTTGCTCATTGATGTTAGCAAGAAGACATGTGTTTGATATTTTCGAATGGAACGCCCTTTGCTGTCAGCAGTGTCGATCAATTTTTCTTTATTCTTTAGTTGTGAAGTAAATATTGGCTCTGACATGTGAATCGCTGGGATGCATAATCATTGATTATTTTGAATGTTCTCTATGAATTGCCAGGCATGTGTGTTTGGTTGCAATGTACAGGAACGCTAAAAAGCTGCTCAAACTCTTTGTACTCCTTCTGTCCCTTCTTACTTCGCACATTGTGAAAGTGCATACTTTTTTCTATAAGATTGGTCAAAGTAGAGATACTTTGACTGCAGACAAAACTTGTATGCATACTAGAAAGGACCGGGGGGAGTACATGTGAAACTGCTACAAACGAGATGATCACCCTCAGAATAATGTTAGTACGTAATTCTTTTGCATGTTCATCCAATGCCAATGATACAAGAATTCTAACTAATTGAAATAAATTCATTCATACACGGTTGGACTTCATATAAACATGCCGGATTTCATTACATTTCATACATTCTTCAACTAAAAAGGGGTGCGCTGGAGGTATAATTAATTAACCGAAGCTACCCACCTGTGTCCGGCTGAGCCGAACAAAAGCTTCAGTGACTTAACTGCAGGTGTAGTTGCGTAATTGACATGTGGCCCAGATGCCTGTTGGGCCCACGTGTCAGTCAGCCAACTGCACCAGCAGTTAAGTAGAAGCAGCGTCCTTCTCCAACATAGCTCTCCGACTCCACGTCGCCGCCTCAATGGTCAACCCGCCTAGCTTGGCTTCCACCGGAGGGTAGCAGCGGTGGCCTTACTTGGACCCGAGCGGCGGCGATGAAAGTGAAACTATCCCTAGGTGGTTTTGGTAATTCATAACAACATATAGCTCATTGAGCTAATGCTATTCCAAGACTATTATTTCAGGAAAGCTCAATGAATGGCATGGCATGGATGATGAAAGTGGATCCCTCAAAATACTAAGGACAAAGGATTGGCTCAAGCTCAAAAGCTCAAGACTCTTCATTTTATATTTTAGTGATCCAAGTTCACAATGAGTCTATAGGAAAAGCCAATACTATCAAGGAGGGATGAGGTGTTGCTTAATGAGCCTCTTGCTTCATGTGCTTTGTGATATGCTCCAAAACCCTCAACTACTTTCCCACATCCACAAATGACCTAAATCCAAAGCCAAAATCAGTCACACCGATTCTTCCTATCTGGCGCCACCGATTCCAAAAGTCATAGCCACTGCCACAAACCCTAAGCAAATCGGTCTTACCGATAGGGATCTCGGTCTCACCGAGATGGGATTGTAATCTCTCTGTTTCCCTTCATAACATTTTGGTCTAACCGAAGTGAGCGATTGGTCCCACCGAGATTGCAATGTAAACTCTCTGTTTCCTTTTTGTAACATTTCGGTCTCACCGAAAAGAGCAAATCGGTCCCACTGAGTTTACCTGACCAACTCTCTGGAAAGCTTATTACCAAATCGGTCTCACCGAGTTTGTGTAATCGGTCTTACCGAGATTACTTTATGCCCTAACCCTAACCGAATCGGTCTCACCGAGATGCATGTCAGTCCCACCGAAAATCACTAACGGTCACTAGGTTTACTAAATCGGTCCGACCGAGTTTAACGATTCGGTCCCACCGAGTTTGGTAAATTGTGTGTAACCGTTAGATTTTGTGTGGAGGCTATATATACCCCTCCACCTCCTCTTCATTCGTGGAGAGAGCCATCAGAACGAACCTACACTTCCACCTTACCATTTCTGAGAGAGAACCACCTACTCATGTGTTGAGGCCAAGATATTCCATTCCTACCATATGAATCTTGATCTCTAGCCTTCCCCAAGTTGCTTTCCACTCAAATCTTCTTTCCACCAGATCCAAAACCTATGAGAGAGAGTCGAGTGTTGGGGAGACTATCATTTGAAGCACAAGAGCAAGGAGTTCATCATCAACGCACCATTTGTTACTTCTTGGAGAGTGGTGTCTCCTAGATTGGCTAGGTGTCACTTGGGAGCCTCCGACAAGATTGTGGAGTTGGACCAAGGAGTTTGTAAGGGCAAGAAGATCGCCTACTTCATGAAGATCTACCGCTAGTGAGGCAAGTCCTTCGTGGGCGATGGCCATGGTGGGATAGACAAGGTTGCTACTTCATGGACCCTTCGTGGGTGGAGCCCTTCGTGGACTCGCGCAGCCGTTACCCTTCGTGGGTTGAAGTCTCCATCAACGTGGATGTACGATAGCACCACCTATCGGAATCACACCAAAAACATCTGTGTCTCCAATTGCGTTTGAATCCTCCAAACCCTTCCCTTTACTTTCTTGCAAGTTGCATGCTTTAATTTCCGCTGCCTATATACTCTTTGCATGCTTGCTTGAATTATGTGATGATTGCTTGACTTGTCCCAAAGTAGCTAAAATCTGCCAAACTCTAAAATTGGGAAAAGGTTAAGTTTTTATTGGTCAAGTAGTCTAATCACCCCCCCCTCTAGACATACTTCAAGGTCCTACAAGTGGTATCAGAGCTTTGGTCTTCATTTGCTTTGATTTCCATAGCTTTTGGTGGTCATAGCCTTGGTTTCACAACCTAGGAGAGTATGGCATCTAGCGAGGGAAATTATCACCGTAGAGGTCCTTACTTTGATGGTACTAATTTTGCTAGTTGGAAGCATAAGATGAAAATGCATATTCTTGGACATAACCCCGCCATTTGGGCAACTATTTGTATTGGCTTGCAAGGTGAATTTTTCGATGGGAGAGAACCAAACCGTGAAGCTAATGCGGAAGCATTGAAGATGCTGCAATACAACGCTCAAGCATGTGACATCATCTTCAACGGATTGTGCCTCGAAGAATTCAACAAAATCAGCCGTCTTGAGAAAGCAAAGGAAATTTGGGATACTTTGATAGATATGCATGAAGGTACCGAGTCCGTCATGGAATCCAAGTTGGATGTGCTCCAAAGTCAGCTTGACAAGTTCAAAATGAAGATGGTGAAGGTGTTGCTGAAATGTACTCTAGGCTTGCTCTTATCACAAATGAGATTGCCGGCTTAGGGAGTGAAGAGATGACCGACAAATTCATCATCAAGAAGATCCTAAGAGCATTGGATGGAAAGTATGATACCGTGTGCACATTGATTCAAATGATGCCAAACTACAAAGATCTCAAGCCAACGGAAGTCATTGGAAAAATTGTGGCTCATGAGTTGTCACTCAAGGATAAGGAGGAACTTCACAACAAGTCAAGTGGTGCTTACAAAGCCTCAAGTGAAGCCCCCACATCATCAAATGAGAAACAAACCTTCAATGAAGAATTGAGCTTAATGGTGAAGAACTTCAACAAATTCTACAAGAGTAGAAGCAAAGAAAGAAGCTTCAAGTCAAGGTCTTACAATGACAAGAGATCTTCTAGTCGTGAGCGCAATTGCTACAATTGTGGATGACCCGGACACTATTCCAATGAGTGTACGACACCCTACAAAAGAAGAGAAGACTCTCCAAGAAGAAGGAGCAAAAGAGAAGAATCACCACCAAGAGAGAGGAGGAGTAGAGATGATCGTTATGAATGAAGACCCTCACGGAGAAGCAATGATTCGGAAAGGAAGGACAAGTCATCAAGGAGCTACACAAAACAAAGACATCAAGCTCATGTTGGTGAATGGGTCTCCGGCTCCGACTCCGACAATCACTCCGAGAGAAGCTATCACTCCGACTCCGAATATACTCAAGATGAAGGTGTTGCCGGTCTAGCACTTGTGTCAACCAACTCCTACGACATATTTGATTCACCAAATGAAGGTGTTGGAAGATGCTTCATGGCCAAAGGTCCAAAGGTAACACGTCCTGAGTATGTTGATTTCAATAGTGATGAAGATGACTTGCTTGTGGATGATGATTTACTTGTTGACAACTCTAGTGATGAATACTATGATGAAACATCAACTAATCATGCTAATCAAGATAAAACGAATGACAATGATAAGGAGAAGATTGAGCTTCTAACTAAAGAACTAAACACTCTTAAGTTAGCTCATGAAACTATCTACGAAGATCATCGAGAACTTTTAAGGGCTCATGAGAAGTTACGCTTTGAAAAGCTCAATCTTGAGCAAGAGCATGAGTTCTTAAAAGCAATCAATGATGATCTCCGCAAGAAAAGTTCTTCTTATATTGCCAAGCATTTACTCTTATCTACTTACATGCCTCAAGTCAAGTCTAGTAACAAGTACAAGAAAGATACTTCCTCTAGTAGTAACAATAATAATAATGTCAAATCCAATATTGTTGCTTCTAGTAGTTCTCTTGATTCCACTAATGATTCTCTTAGCCAAGTTACACTTGAGCAAGAAAATAGCTTATTGAAGGGAATTATAGAGAAGGGTGTTTACAAGAGCCTTGCCAGGAGTAAGAAATTCGAGGAAATTGTACGCAAGCAAGGAAGACACCGGAAGAATCAAGGTGTTGGTTTTGAACGAAAGTTCAATGCCAATGGAGTCGAGTGGGAAGACGATCAATACCCCAAGACAAAGTTTGTTCCTCAACAAGAGAAGTATGATCCTACTTCCTTCAAGGGAACACAAGCTCAAGATGATCTTCCACCACAAGACCACAAGAACAAAGGCAAGGACAAGCTTCAAGAAGAGATTGATGCATTTGAAGAAGCACCTAAAGCCTCGTTCAAGTGGGTTCCCAAGACTACATCAAGTTCTACTTCATCAAGTACAACTACAACTCCAAGGATTCCCATCAAGATGATGTGGATCCCGAAGAAGAAGAACTAGAGAGTTCTTGAGGGTGACTCCGCCAACATTCTTCACTCATATCATTTTGGCAAGAACAAGTGCAATCAACTTCCACATCTTGCACTAGTTCAAGGAGTCACAAACCCTCATGTTGGTAAGACAAGGGACAAGGTAACCTAATGATTTCATGGACATCATCTTGTGTGTGCATCACTCTATGTCTATGGATATTCTTGTTTGTTCCTTGTGGGACTAACCCATGTAGGTAAGTTGAAAGTGCAACTCACTCCAAAGGATTGCTCCAAATGATCTACATCAACATTGAGCATCTACATCTTCAACACCTACATGAAGTCATCATCGACAAAACCCAAGGTTAGTTCATCCCTCTAAGGGGGGATCTCACATCTAGGGGGAGCTTAACTCTAAGAATTGAGTCATATCAATCCTAATGGTGTGAACACATCAATGCATTATGTAAAAGTGGTAACCCCACTTGAGCTTAAACGATGAGTATGACCTATGATCAAATGTTCTCATTTGACTCCTAAGTCAATATACTCATATATAGGTGACCTAGTCATCGCCAATTGCTTGATAAATGCTAGTATTGGTTGTGCATGCTTCGCCACGTATTTCATTTGCCATCTTATTGTGTGAGCATGTTGGTGCATATTTTACTCATTCAAGGACATCCACTTGTTGTTTTGATTGTTCGGTTAATTTTATTTTTGCCAAGTGGATGAACAAGAATGCCTAAGAACCTTCTTTAGCTATCTATGCTTTTCTCATCTCAAACTCTATTCATGATACATCACAAAATTTGATCAAGTCAGATTCGAACCACTCTGTGTGAGGAGCACTCGGAGTCCCCGATTCGTCATAGACTTAAACTTCCAAAACCTCTTTGTGATTCTCGGTCTGACCGATTCCTCCATTTCGGTCCTACCGATATCATTAAGTTGATCTGAGTTTTCAATCTCGGTGCAACCGATTTGAACATTTCGGTCTCACCGATTTGCTGTAACTGTACACAGTTATGCATCTCGGTGCCACCGAGTTGTTCCACTCGGTCACACCGACAGGGTCGGGCTATATATAGCCAAGGGAAAAAGTTTGGAAATTTCTCCGAAACCCTTCATCCACGCAATAGCTCGCTCTGCCATCGGAGGTCTCCAGATTGTCTCCTCGTCGCCAGCAGCCTCCTGTCGCTGGTCTCCGCTGCCGTCAACGGATTTCGTCCCCGCCGTTGCCGCCGTAGCAAGTCCACCGCCAAGTTAGGGTATGGACTTGATCTTTGTGCTATCCACGTCTGATTCCTAGCACATTGTATTCATATTGATTCTTGCCACGTTTGAGACTCTTCTATCCAGCCAAAGTAATCCATAGATTAGATGAGATTCAAATTTTTAGGGTTAGGTTTGCGCAGAAACCATCTCGGACCCACCGAGTTGAAAAACTCGGTCTCACTGATTTGGCTTATGCCATTGCACTAGTGACTCTCGGTCTAACTGAGAATTACTAATTGGTGCGACCGATTTGAGGATTCTGTGAAACCCTAGCAGTCTCGGTGCCACCGAACTATGACTCGGTCCAACCGAGATCATCAGTTTAGGTTCCAAAACTGCTTCGGTATCACCGAGTTTGAAAATCGGTTGATCCGAAATGCTTTCTGTGGAAAACTAAAACTGAACTTTTGAATCATTTTTTTTGCAAAAATCTCTGCATTTTGTGATGCTCATCTATTCTATCTCATCTATAACTCTTCACAGGGTCAGCAGTCAACTTTTGTAGTATGTCAGATCAGAGTGACAGCCAGAATAGGTCAGAAGAGAAGTTGGACTTGAGTGAGGGCACTAGTCCCTCAACTACAGATGAAGGGAGTAGAAGTACTCCTAGCAATTTGCCTAAGGCTGTAACTAGGCAAAGGAGGAAAAGAACTTCAGATTCTGAGGATGAAGATTACAAAGCTGAGGAAGATGAGGCTACTTCCAAGAAGGTAGTTCTCAAGAAAGAGTATGGCTCTACACAGAGCACTAAACCAGGTCTGAAGAGGAAAGTTCCTGCCAAGAGGACACCAATGCCAAAGGCCAGAAAGTCCACTCAAGTGCCAGCTCAGGCTCAAACCAAAGAGGCACCTGCAAGGAAAGAAACATCATCCAAACCTCAGAAAGTTCCTACTGGAGAGACTATGAAATTCACAATTGAGTCAGAGGATGATGGGGCTCAAGACAAGAAAAATAAGAGAGCAAGAACCACAACTGCCAAGGTCCTTGGAAAGCCCTCAATGAGAAGAGATTCTGAAGAAGAGGAAGAGGATGCTGCACCAGCACCTAAGGCACCTAAACTTATGGGTGATGCAATCAAATCAGGGGCTGCAACATCTAAGCCCAAGGATACACCCAAAGTTGCTTCCAAGGCCAAGTAAGTTCCAAAGAGGAATACTAGGAGTATTCCAGCTGCTGAGAAGAACAAGGCCCCTATGCCCAATGTTGCTGAAGAAGAAGATGAAGAAGGACAGGTCCTAAGAAAGCTCAAGCCCAAGATACCAGACCACAATGATGCCCATCCTGTGGCCGAGGACATGAGAATCAGGAAGGATTCAGGGCTGAGATTGTGGAGGATGGAAGATCCATATGCTTCAAGAAGAAGAACTGTTGTTGACTACAGGTTCCATACAAAGGAACAACAGGACTTTTATGAAACAATTTTGTTGGACAAGAAGCCTATAGTCTGTGACATGAGGTGGGTCGACTGGACCTACATCAAGGACAATGAGCAGCACTATCCTGGAGTGCAAGAAAGCTTTGTTGCTTGTGGAGTTGCTAATTATGTTGGACAAAAGTTCACTCACTGGAATGATGAGCTTATCATGCAGTTCTACTCCACAACACATTTTTACCCAGATGGTAGAATTGTTTGGATGTGTGAAGGTACAAGGTACCAGTCCACTGTTGAAGAATGGGCAAGTCTGATAAATGCCCCCAAGGAAAATGAGGATGACCTGGACATTTATGCAAAGAAGAAGTTGGGTCACAATTCAATGGCTCACATGTACAAGGAGATTCCAGACAAGGCAGTAGAGACTCACAAGTTTGGATCTGTTCACTTTCTGCTGTCAGGGTTGCCAACCATCAATTGGATCCTGAGGCACACCTTGTTGCCCAAGTCTGGTGACCATAACATGATTAGAGGGCATGCCATCAACATGCTGCATGTGTTTGATGTGCCCCAGAAGTTCAAAGTCATGAGCCTGATGATTGAAACAATAAAGAGGACTGCATCAGACTAGAAGAGGAGCTGTGGATATGCACCTCAGATTCAGGAATTGATCAACTCAAAGATGGGCACAGAGAGATATCAGTTGGATAAGGAACATTTTCCACTTTATCCAGACTTTGAGGACAATGAGGTTGTCATGAATGAAGATGATCCACAATCTGTTCAAGCTCAGGAAAAGAAGGAGAAGGCAAAGAAGGAGAAGGCTGCCAAGATGCCAACTCAAGAGGAGGCATCTGAATATTTCTTGAAAACCAAACAAGAGCAGCTTGGTTACTTGATAGCATCTACACTGAGGATTGAGAAAGGACTGGCCACCCTCACTCAGAATCAGGAGAGCCTTGAAAGAATCATGGAACAAAAATTCTATGATCTAGATGTCAAAGTAATAGAGATTCAGTCAGTTGTAGAGCAGCTGCAGGATGACATGCAGGAAAGGAAGGGAAAGACTACCACTAATGTGTTTGCCAGAGTGCCCAGAGCCCAGAGGTTAGTTGCAGTGCCAGAGACAGACACTAGAGCAACAGCTTCAGCACCAGCTACTGCCCCTACAGTTCCAGTGCAACCAGCTCCAGCATCCACTCCAGCACCCTCTACTTCAACTGAAGCCTTCGTCCAAGGAGCTATCAGGACACCACCACCCGAAGATCAAGCCTGAGAGACGATCTAGCACTATGCATTTTCTATGAACTTTTTGGTAACTTGTTGCCAAAGGGGGAGAAAAATGTATAGATCATAGGCTTCGAGAGAGAGTGTTGCTTTTATTCTCTCTTGCTTTATTTGGTGGTTTTTCAAACTTTGTTTGCTTTTGGTTGTGTAAGTGCATCTAGTGCCACCCCTAGTTGGTTTTGGAGTATTGACGACAAAGTTGGTTGAGGGACTAATGCGTTTGTGAGAATTGCAGGATAACGCAGGTGGTGTCCCTCATTGATTCGGTTTACCTACCGGATATGACCCCTAAAAATGTGTGAAGACATTGAAGACAATGGTGGTATGTGAAGATATTCATATTGAAGACTATGACATGAGAAGACATTGAGTGAAGACTATGGAGCGCGAAGACTATGTTGTTTCACTGTTTCCTTTTCTTCTTTGTTGAGTCATAGGAACCACCGTATTGTTAAGTGGGGTCCAAGTGAACTAAGTCAGAATGACTGAAGTGATGCTCAACCCAAATCCTATGTCTTCGAGCGAAGACAATGAGAGCAAATCTTATCCAGAGCTGGATGAGTCAGCTTTGCTTGTAGCCCAAGTAAAGTTGCCATGTGTGTTTGAAATCTGACCGTTGGAACACGTGTCAGTTCCTTAGTGACCCAGGGTCATTTTGGACATATCAGGTCGGGTTGCCCAGTGGCTATAAATAGCCCACCCCTACACCATAAATTGGTGGCTGCTCAGAGTTAGTGCACGGCTTTTGTCGTTTGAGAGCAACCCACCTCGAAGCCTTTGAGAGAGAGAAATCCTTGCGAGGATCAAGCCCAAACACCCAGAGCCAAAGAGTGTTAGGCATCACTGAAGTCTTTCTGTCTGTGTGACCTAAAGACTTATTACACTTGAGGACTGTGTATCCTCTAGCCGGTTAGGCGTCACGTTCTGAGCATCCAAGAGTCATTGTGGATTGCCGGTGAACGAAGTCTGTGAAGGTTCGGAAGTCTGCCTTGAAGACTTACCAGAGTGATTGGGTGAGGACTGGGTGTCCTTAGCTCAAGGGGAATAAGGTGAAGACACAGTCTTCTGAGTTAAATCTCAGCCTCCCTAACCAGACGTACAGTTGTCACAACAACTGGAACTGGTCCAACAAATCCCGTGTCTTCAACAAGTGACTGGTTCTATCCTCCTCCCTCCTTTACTTAAGTTTGTCTTCGTGAAGTCATTGCCTATTTGTCGTATCTGTTTGACTTTATTGCTTGACTACTACTGTTGATTGGCTTCATACTATATTCCATCCTGATCCTTACTACTTAGCTGCTGTTAGTCCTGTACTTTCACATCATTGCATACTTGACTATGGCTTGCTTATGGTAGTTTATCTTCCACTGCATATTAACTAGGTCGTTTAAATTGTTTGTCTTCGAAACTTTCAAGTTTTGAAGACTTTCATAAAAATCGCCTATTCACCCCCCCTCTAGTCGATACTAGCACTTTCAATTGGTATCAGAGCAAGGTACTCCCTTGTTCTGTGTGATTCGGTTTAACCACCTGGAGTTTTAGCTATGTCGACTGCAGGGATAATCAAAGTCTCTGCTGCTTGTCCCGTTTTCGATGGAACTGAATATCCCTACTGGAAGAATAAGATGCGTATGCATCTTGAAGCCATTGATGTCGACCTTTGGTATGTCGTCAAGAACGGCGTTCCCAAAACTGGTGAAGGTGTCACCCCTGCTGATGTCAAGAAGTTCATTCAACTGGACTCTACTGCCAAGAACATTATCTGTGGTCATCTGACTAAAGGACAGTATGGCCGTGTGAGTGCTCTGGAAACGTCAAAGCTAGTCTGGGACTGGCTATCCAAGGTCAACGAAGGCGTCTCAACCCAGAGAGATCAAAGGATCAGTGTTCTTCGCAACCTCTTCAACCGCTTCAAGAGAAACGACAATGAAAATGTCCAGCTCACATTCGATTGCCTCACTGACATCACAAATGAGCTTCAAGCTCTTGGCGCAACTAAGATTTTTTTTTGACTGTGAACTGTGGGGAAAACCCGCACAGCATATCAAAACTTTATTAAAGCCAGACAACAGTTACAACAACCTGATTACAAGAGGTAACCGAAAGGAGAGGAGAAAAACAAAATAAAATAAAGGAAAGGCTAAAACTTAAGGTGGCAAGAAAGAAATGCACTTGAGTAACTCATCCTTGTATCCAGATTTGATTCGATGCTGCATCAGAGTAATATCATGCCTGAAAGCTCCTCTCCATTTGTTGAAACTTGCCCTCTCACCTATGAACACTTTGGCATTTCTGATGATCCAGATATTCCAGCAGGCAATAAATAATACTTCATTGAAAAGGGGCTTATCAAAACTTCTCCTTGCCTGGATGACTAGGTCAGACATTGAAGTTCCAGCCGACCAATCGATCTGCAAATAATTCCAAACTCTGACACTGAAATTGCAGTTGAAGAAGAGATGGTCTCTGGTTTCTCTCACTTGAAGGGGGCATAGCCTACAAGTAGCACCATCATCCATGTGCCAGTGCCTTCTATCAACCATATCTTTAGTGTTGAGTCTATCCATGATGAGCATCCATGCAAAAACCTTGATCTTGATAGTGCAAGAGGATTTCCAGATCCAGCACAGCAAGTGGTTGAATGTTTCATTCTGAAAAACATGACCATAGAACAGCTTAGGTTTGTAAACCTTTGAAGAGCCCTGCTAGAACCATAAATCCTTACAAGCGTCATCTATTGTATGGGAGACCAACATATTTCTTATCAAGTTTAGCTCATCAAAAGCTTGAGCAGACAAAGGTAGGTGAAAGTGTTGGTACAAGTCTATTGAATTGAAGATGGCCTTAACAGAAATCCATGGATCCTTGGCAAAAGAGAATAATCTTGGGAATCTAGACTGCAAGCTAGAAACTTCATTGCCAAGATTCCAGTTATCAGACCAAAAGAGAGCAGTGTCCCCAGCATTGACCTGCACCCAGGAGCAGTCCCTAAAATTCTGCAAGACCTTACAAATATCCTTCCACCAAAAAGAGCCACAAGAAGTTGTTCCCTGGGGCATGCCATCATGATAATATGAGTCCGAAATTAAGGATACCCAAGGTAGGTCTTTCCTGTTGAGAAAGTTACTAGCATGCTTGAGAAGCAAAGCCATGTTTTGAACACCCAGGTTCAAAATACCAAGACCACCCTTGTTTTTTGGTCTACAAATCAAATCCCAAGCAGCAAGAGATGGAGCAGGCTCCTCCCTATTTTTTCTCCATAGACATTTCCTTTGAATTCTTTCCAACTGCTTGAGGATTCCAGCAGGAACAGCCAGGCTGCCCATAAAGAAGATTGGCATGGAAGACAAGGCAGAATTTAAGAACTGCAGCCTCTCACCTTGATTAAGGAAGGAGGAGCTGGCAGTCATTCTCCTCTCCATACAATCCACAATAGGCATAAAGTCCACCATCTTTGGCCTTGTAGTACCCACAGGCAGACCAAGGTAAGTAAAAGGCATCTTTCCAATTTGGCATCCAAAAGCAGAAGCAAGCTCAGTCATGACTGCATTTTCAACATTTATAGGAATGATAAAAGATTTATGGTAGTTGACATCAAGACCTGTGGACTGAGAGAACACCAATAGCATATCCTTCAACGCTAGAAGTTGTTGCCTATCAGCAGGGAGGATGATCAGAGTATCATCGGCATATTGAATGATAGGGTAGTCTTGGTCATGGCAGGGAATAGGTAGCTTTAGGATCCCCTTGCTGAACATATCATTGATCACTGTTTGCAGAAGATCAGCAGCTATCACAAAGAGAAGAGGAGAAACAGGGCCCCCTGTCTAACTCCTTTTTTGCAAACAAACTTCCTCCCAGGCACACCATTCAAAAGGACAGAAGAAGTACCAGTGGCAAGTAACTGCTTCATCCATAGTATCCACTTTCCATTAAAACCTTTGTGCCTTAGGATTTGGAAGATAGCTTCATGCTCAATAGAGTCAAAAGCCTTCTCAAAGTCCAATTTGAGGATCACAATTGGCCTCTTTGACTGATGGCATTGATGCAGATACTCAAAGGTCCAACCAATGCAGTCCTGAATTGTTCTGCTCTTAATGAAACCATACTGATTCTTATGAATGCATTTCATAATTATCCTCTGAAACCTATTGGCAGCCATCTTAGAAAGGAACTTCAGACCCATGCTTGTTAGAGAAATAGGCCTATAATCACCCACTTCCTCCGGTGATAGTTTGTTGGGTATCAGAGTAATGAAAGAACTATTAATGTTGTCCAGCACTGCAGTCCCCTCATGAAAAGCATGAGCCAGATCATAGAAATCAGCTGATATGATGTGCCAGCACCTCTTGAAGAATAGACCGTTAAAACTATTAGGTCCAGGTGCTTTATCCACAGGCATGTGCTTGACCACATCATCCATTTCCTCTTTTTCAAAAGGCTTAGTAAGCATATCCAGGCCATCCACTGGAATTATTAGAGATGCTAAATCAAAACCCATTGCAATCCCTCTAGAAGTGCCCATTCTGTTCTTGAAGCAGCTCCAAATAATTCCAGCCATTTGATCATGGTCAGAGACCACAGAGCCATCAGGTAATTTAAGACTAGCAATTGAATTTCTCCTGTGCCTCTCAGTGGCCATGGCATGAAAAAACTTGGTGTTCTCACCCCCAACCTTAATATACCTGATAGTGCATCTCTTTTTCCAGTACATGCAGTGCAGGTGCAAAAGCTTTTCCAAATGGACCTTCACAATTTTCCTGAAATTGAACTCCTGTCTAAACAAGGGCCTCCATTCCTCCAGTTCATCTAAAAGGAAGACCACCTGATTACACTTGCTAATCAACAATTTTAACTTGGAAACATTCATTTGCCATCTCTTAAGGCACATTCTTAGATGCTTAAACTTGTCAGCAATCTTAGCAGTAATGTGAGTCTTCCTAGATGGGGTTAGCCAAGATGATTCCACACACTCCATAAAGCCCTCTAGTTCCAACCAATAGTTTTCAAACCTAAAGAGATTTGATTTAGGTATGGTTGTCTTGATTGATACTAAACAAGGGATATGGTCAGAGGCAGTCCTGGCCAGAGGCAATACTTCAGTCATTGGATAGTTAGTGATCCAATCTACTGAGGTGAAGAACCAGTCTAACTGCTCCAGAAGAGGGATGTCCTGCATATTGGACCAAGTGTATGATCTACCTTTAATTGGCAATTCAAGAAGTCCCAAATGTCCAATAACCTCATTGAAGATGAACATATCATTTATGTCCCCACCAGGTAAGTTTCTATTGTCCACTGACCTAAGGAAATTGAAGTCACCAAGCAATAACCAGTGCTCATCAATAGGGATACAGAGATTATATAGCCAGTTTATAAAATTGTCCCTTGCTTCCCCCTGACAAGGACCATATACAACAACCAAGGTCCAACTTTCATTATTCTGCCTGGAGGTAAACTTAATCACAACAGCAAATTGCTGAACTTCAATTAGATTTCCAATAAAAACATTTGAATTCCAAACCACGAGAATACCACCAGAAGCCCCTATTGAAGGGGAGCAAGCAAAAGAGTCAAATCTCTTAGGGCAGAAACTTTTGATTGATCTGGAATCGAAAGATGAGCATTTAGTTTCTTGCAAGCAGGCTATAGAGCATTGACATTCCTCAATTTTTTGTCTGACAGCTCGCTGCCTAGCTTCAGAGTTCAAACCTCTAACATTCCAGCATAGCACATTCCAGTTTCTACATGAATTACTCATTAAAACATATACTAGGCAGCATAACCCATATGACACACAATGTCACATGTCCAAAATAACAGAACAAAGTCTGACCCACCACACAGACATAAGAAAGTTCATGACATAACTGACATACATAAAGCATAAAAGCGGCAATCTTAGGGGCCTGCCACACCCAAAAGTCCAGGATCAGGCTAAACATCAGGATCGACGGAGGCAGAAGCAGGTGGGTCCACCATAAGTGCATCCACAGAGAGGAGAGTGGCATCAATTTCCAACTCTCTCCCTATTTCCTGAAGCCGCGCAATCGGAGTCGCCAGGGGGATTTCTTCAGAAGCCTGCTCTTCAGACTCATGGGCCGTGAAGGGCCTCGCTCTGGGCTTCTTCTTCTTGGGCTGTATAGCAAGCTCATGGAAAACAGGCTTGAAACCGTCCCGCTTAACAGAACTCCTAGTGCAATGTCTGACTGCCGTATCAACAATTGGTGTTGGCGCCAAAGGTTGTCGTGGCCTTCTCGCAGTCACCACAGACACAGGAGGAACCACCTGATCAGGTGCAGAGTCAACAAACAAAGCTCTAGCGACCGGCCTGGCCACTTCCTGGTCCTTCCAAGTGAGACGAGGCAGATCCAGATCAGAGAAAGCGAAATCCCAGCTTCGCTTAGACAGAACAACAGGCGACAGAGGCTGCATTGAAACTGGCTTGGGGACAGAGAACACTATAGGAGCTTGTAGCAGACTTTCAAAAGATCTTCTCCAAATCATGTCAGGAGGTAGAGGAGGCCCATAGGGCACATCAGGCATAACCAATTCCTCCCTAATCACAGGAGGCTGATAGACCACAATGGCCCAATGATCAGGAGCAAACTCCTCATTGAATGGAGGAGTAACAGGAGCCTCAGGCTGCTCATCATCAAGAACTACAACAGGTGGCACATGGGCATCAGCAGCAGAGCTTGGCTGTGCAGATAAATCTACCACCATGGACTCCTGGTCCTGCACAGGATCAGGGGCTACATTGTCATCCCAGTTCCCCCAGTTATCATCAGCTATCTCATTGACCACAGGTGCTGGTGGCACTGCATTCCATCCCAAAGCAGGAAAAGCAGGTAAGTTGAAAGGGGCATCTCAGGGAATGGAACACCAGGCACCGGGTGCGGATTGCCATTGATGGGCATCCAATCCTCATCTTGAGGCATCTGCTCGGCAAAGTTTGCCCCTAAGATATATAGGCGAGCAGTCCAAGAAACTCTTGCACCTCCATAGGGTGCAAAATCCATAAACACCACATCACGTGGCACCAGAATGTCTTCAGGGAAGGAAGCAAACACCAGAGACCTGACCAAGTAAGGATCCTCGCTAACCCAATGATGAAACTTGCCAAAAGTGTTGACAGCAGCCCTGATACACTCTGTATTGCGAAGATCCAAAGGAATGCCCAGGAACATGAGAAGGCCCTGACGGAAACCCTGAACGCCGCGGAAATTTTCTCCCTCGTCATGCTTCATAAAGCGCACAAAGCGATCATTGCCCAGTGGCTGCGGCGGGAGCTGCAGCAGATGGAAACGTATAGTAGCATCACGAAGCTCAAAAAGCCCCACAGAGCGAATCCATGGCTGAGCCGATCTGACTAAAACTCCATGCTCATGCAACCACTGAACTACAGCCTCTCTAGCAGCACCTATCTCATCTGGCTGGGGGATAGGCATTACCTCAGCAAGCATAAACTCCTCATGGCGGCGCACAATTGGGGTATGCGGCGAAACGATGGTTCTTGGAAGGCGATCTTCACCACCGTCGATGACATGGTGGCCCGCGGGGACGTAAAGCTGAGGATCCAGATGAAAGTTTGCCATCGGAACCGAGGGCTCGGCCTCGAACAA
The DNA here is from genome assembly GCF_018294505.1 of Triticum aestivum. Lineage (NCBI taxonomy): Eukaryota > Viridiplantae > Streptophyta > Magnoliopsida > Poales > Poaceae > Triticum > Triticum aestivum. The sequence continues at coordinate 408,778,992 of NC_057798.1, forward strand.
CGGCGAGTGCAACGGCGGAGGAGGGGTTTCAGGCGGCGAGGCAGAGGGAGTCTTGGGGCCAGGGCTGATGGAACTGGACAAGGGAGTTAATGCGGAATTGGAAGGGAGGTCCAAGTTTGGTAAAAGCGTTGTCAGAGAGATATTCTCGCAGCGCGCCTCGGAAGTCGTAGCGTTAGTGGATTTGGGTTGCCAAACAAGCCCCAAAACCTGTGCAAATTTGTTGCAATCCTTCCTGATGTGACCCGTCTTAAGGCAGGAGATGCACCACAACTTGGACGTGCAAGAGGCCGCAAAGTGTCCCTTCCTCAAACACTTTTGACACGTGAGAACCTCATCAACCATATTAGAAATTAAATCCTCAAAATCATCCCTGGCTTGCTGAGAAGAAGGAATATCCAAATTATCCGTAGAAGAAGCCGGGCCAGCCCTGTCAGACCCAACGGAGAGCAGCCCATGGCCCGTGGCACGTGTTGGCACGTCCACATTCAAAGTACCCGAATTCCCGCCCGAGATAGACGGCGAGCGATCAGATAACGGCAGGAGATCTTGAACCGTACCAAACAAGATAGACGGCCTCGTCGACGTCCACCGGAGGCTCACCGGCGGCGCGGGATGGATGACAACTCTCTCATGTGGCAGGATAGAATAACCAGCGTCTTCAGTAGTTTGAATACAATTTTCCGTAGCCGGATACCGATAACCTCGACAAGCATTATAATTTTGAAAGACCACAAATGATAATTTCTTGCCAACAGAATTTGAGGATTTGAATGAAGATTTTGATGGCCTAGAATGCATGGCTAGAACCCCAAGAGCTGCACGTCGCTTAGAAGGACTAACGAGGATCCACTCAGCATCACATTCCAAATTCCAGATCCTAAACTCACGACTCCAATTTGGGCCCCCATTACTCCAAAGATGAAAGTAACATTTGAAATGATCACAAGCAAAAGATCGAAGACTAATAATGATCATGGCAACAGCCTTGCAAGATACCTGAAAGCCAAATACCTTATCCTTGATCAAGAAAACCATAAGATCAATACCCGAGCTACCAATTGCCGCCTCAAGAGCTTCCGCCATCGAATCTTCATTCAAACGGAAGGAGTGACGTCCAAACGAAACCACCATGGTAAAGATCTCCGAGTCCTCCATGGGATGCACCGAAAAGCCCGTAGATTGAAAAACCTTCTCAGCAAAAACCAAACCCTTGGAGAAGTCCAAGCCAAGGGTGGAACCATTATTGGAAACCATGAAAGATGGGTATGAACGAGTAGATCTCAAGACACCGGAGAGATCTAATGGAGAGAAACTATAATTTGGTGGCTAGGGGTGGAGATCGCCAGAGGTGGTGGAGATCGCCGTGGAGGGGGTGGGGGTGGGAGGGGGAGCCATCCCGGTTTAATTCCCTCCTCTCGCATTACATTATTTGCCGGCGCAACTGAGATTACCAAGCATGAAATCGTCAAGACACTACTAAGATCACTTGACAGCTCCTTTGACACCCTTGCTCTCATGATACAAGAACGTCCTGACTTCAAGACACTCGATCCGTCTGATATACTTGAGAGGCTCAACACACATGAGTTTCAGCTTTCTGAGAAAAGAGATATCTATGGTCCAAACTATGGCCGAACTCGCGCTTTGAAGGCAAAAGTTGTTTCCTCATCTGAAGAAGAATCTGACTGCAGTTCTGATGATCCTGAAGACATTGGAAAGGAACTTGCTATGCTTGTGAAGAAGTTCTAGAAATTCACCAAGAAGAAAGGCTTCAGAAAGTCTTCTCGATCCAGCTCAAGGAATGATGAAGCTTCCACCCATGACCACAAGAAGAGAACCTGCCACAAGTGCAAGAAACCTGGTCACTACATATCTGAATGTCCACAGTGGGACAATGAGAAGAAGAAGAAGAAGAAGAGCAAGGAATATGATTCTGATGACAAGAAGAAGAAGAAATCCTCAAAGTCTTCTTCTAAGTCTTCTTCCAAGTCTTCATCACACAAGAAGAGCTCATCTGGCAAGGCTCGTGCCTTTGTTAGCAAGGAAATGGATTCAGAGGAGGAGTCTGCTTCTGAGGAGGCGGAGGTGGAGTCTGGAGAGGAGTCCGACCCTGGTGTTGCAAGTCTGGCTCTAGCCATAGCCTATGTTGCCAAGTCCATCTTCAACACTGAAGACAACGACTTCCACACCAACGCTGAAGATGATGACGAAGATGATCCTACTCCCACCTACTGCTTCATGGCACGTGGTGCCAAGGTAAAATCACGTGATGCTTACTTTCAAACATCAAGTGAAGATGACTCTGGTTGTGAATCCAAACCTAGCTACAAAACACTGGCTAAAATTGCAACTGAACAACAAAAGGCTATGGAACATACTCAAAAACTGTTAGACAAAAGTGATGACCTGTTGGACGCGGAAATGACACGTTCACAGTCCTTAGTTGAAGACATAAAAAATCTTCATGCTAAGTACCAAGAACTTGAAAGTCGTCATGAAACGCTCTCAACTACTTATGAAAGGCTCTCCTATGATTATCTTGAAAGGAAACAAGAGCTTGAGAAATTGAGAGCGACTCATGAAGATCTTCAAAAAGAGAATGAGTCACTTCGCTCTCAACAGATCAGTCCCGCTCAGGATGGATTTGAACCACCATGTCTAAAATGCATTGAGCGTGATAACACTACATCTGTTGCTGAATGTTCCACTGCTGCTACTGTTTCAGTGTCTTCAACTATTGATGTGGTAACTAACCCCTCTGCGGAGGATACCACTACTATTGCTGATGAAAATTCTAGGTTGAAGACATTGCTTGAAACAGGAATGTACAAAAGTTTGAAGGGACATCAGACACTCTGCGATGTCCTCAAAAAGCAGATTCTGAACCGAAACCCTAGGAAAGAGGGTGTTGGGTCCGAGAGGAAAATGAATGTTGATGGCTCGTACTGGAAGCCTGAGCAGTACCCCAAAACCACATGGGTTGCTGCAAAGGAACCTTCAGTAGATCCATCCACTTTATCTAGCTTTACCTGTGCTAATCCTATTATCATTGATGAATCCTTTGATGCAAACTATAAGCTGTTCAAGAATTAGAATGGTGAAGTGTTTGCCAGGTATATTGGTACTAACTGTAGGAATGGACCACCTATGAAGAAGATCTGGGTACCTAAGCAGTACATTGAGAATCTTCCTGTGAATGTCGTCATGACACCACCAAGGAAGAAGATAAACCCCAGACCTATGGCTTCATATGGCCCAAAGGCTTCATACAGATACAGGACTCACCTGAGTCACCCTAACGCCAATGTTTTGCAGGGAAATCATACTCAGACTCATGAATATGAGCGTGTGTCTTCAAACCGCTATGTTCATAGAACTAAGAACTTTTCTGCTTATTCATATGAGTATCATTCATCTCCTGCAAGGCTATTTGCTAGGGCTCCAAAGCCAAAATTCTCAGATGCTGCACTTAGACTCATTGCTTCTAAGCCACCCCTGAAGATGTGGGTGGTTAAGAAGAATTAACTCTCTTCTGCAGGAAAAGGGTCTCCAGCCCGTAATCAATGGCGTCCGATGCTATTGCTGGGGACCTAAAACACATTTAGGACGCATGATAAAATATCTTTCTATATACTTCACACTTGAATCGCTTACCAGTCATACTATATGTCCTAACCTTGATCTAAGCTGTGACAATCCTTGTATGTATCAAATGCCTATGCTTCACAACACTCTTTGTGAAGCCTATCCTCCTAACTACACTGTAGGGCATGTCACCAAAAGCTTCAGAATGGATTATGGACAGTGGATGCACAAATCATATGTCTGGTGATCGAAGTCTTCTCATGGACTCAACCTTACGTCCGTCCGACAAGAGTCACATCACATTTGCTGAAACTGGTAAAAGCAAGGTATTGGGTCTAGGTAGAGTTGCAATCTCAAAGGATCAACACATGGATAAAGTGATGCTTGTTGAATCCCTTGGTTTCAACTTAATGTCTGTCTCAATGCTTTGTGACTTGAACATGATTGTGCTATTCGGAAAATATCGCTGCCTTGTACTAATGGAATCTGACAAGTCTCTAGTCTTTGAAGGATATTCGAAAAGATGATCTATATATGGTAGATTTCTCAGCAGGTCCACAGCTAGCCGTATGTCTTCTCACAAAAGCTTCAAAATGCTGGCTCTGGCATCGAAGGCTGGGGCATGCTGGCATGAGGAACTTACACTCACTCGTCAAGAAGAAGCATGTCATAGGCATCGAGGATGTCAAGTTCAAGAAGGATCATTTGTGTGGTGCCTGCGAAGCTAGAAAGATGACTAGGGAAAAACACCCCTCGAAGACAATCATGACAACATCTCAACCCTTCGAGCTGTTACACATGGACTTATTTGGACTTACTCACTACTCCACCCTCACAACAACTGCTTGTCTCTATGGCTTCGTCATTGTTGATGACTACTCAAGATACACATGGGTGCATATAATTCTCTACAAGACTGAAGTGGAAGATGTCTTCAGACGATTCGCCAATCGAGCAATGAACAATTATGGCGTGAAGATCAAGCATATCAGAAGTGACAATGGCACTGAATTCAAGAACACCGGACTTGATCTTTATCTGGATACAATGGGAATCACTCATGAGTTCTCTGCTCCATACACACCTCAACAAAATGGCATCGTTGAGCGCAAGAACAGAACTCTCATTGAGATGGCTCGAACAATGCTCGATGAGTACAAGACATCAAGAAAGTTCTGGCCTGAAGCTATTGATACAGCATGTCACATCATCAACCATGTTTACATCCATAAGCTTCTGAACAAAACATCCTGTGAGCTCCTCACTGGCAAGAAGCCAAATGTAAGCTACTTCAGAGTATTTGGAGCTAGATGCTGGATCAAGGATCCCCATCACAAGTCAAAATTTGCACCTAAGGCTCACTGTCGGTGTCAAAACCGGTGGATCTCGGGTAGGGGGTCCCGAACTGTGCGTCTAGGCGGATGGTAACAGGAGACAAGGGACACGATGTTTTACCCAGGTTCGGGCCCTCTTGATGGAGGTAAAACCCTACGTCCTGCTTGATTGATATTGATGATGTGGGTATTACAAGAGTAGATCTACCACGAGATCAAGGACGCCAAACCCTAGAAGCTAGCCTATGGTATGATTGTTGTTCTGTCCTATGGACTAAAACCATCCGGTTTATATAGGCACCGGAGAGGGCTAGGGTTACACAGAGTCGGCTACAATGGTAGGAGATCTACATATCCGTATCGCCAAGCTTGCCTTCCACGCCAAGGAAAGTCCCATCCGGACACGGGACGAAGTCTTCAATCTTGTATCTTCATAGTCTTGGAGTCCGGCCGATGATGTGTTGGGGAACGTTGCAGAAAATTAAAATTTTTCCTACGGTTTCACCAAGATCCATCTATGAGTTCATCTAAGCAACGAGCCAAGGGAGTGAGTTTGCATCTACATACCACTTGTAGATCGAGTACGGAAGCGTTCAAGTGGATGGTGATGAGGGAGTCGTACTCGCCGTGATTCGGATCACCGACGACCAAGTGCTGAACGGACAGCACCTCCGCGTTCAACACACGTACGGGACGATTGACGTCTCCTCCGTCTTGATCCAGCAAGGAGGAAGGATAGGTTGAGGAAGGCAGCTCCAACGGCAGCACGACGGCGTGGTGTAGTTGGTGCAGAAGTACTCCGACAGGGCTTCGCCAAGCACGTACGGAGGAGGAGAGGTGTTGGGGAGGGGAGGGGCTGCGCCTTGGCTTGTGTGTAGCAGCCCTCCCCTCACCCCTCTATATATAGGAGGAGAGGGGCAAGGGGGCCGGCCCTCTAGGGGAAACCCTAGGGGGGGGGGGGGGCGGCGGCCAAAGGGAGAGGGAAAAAGGGTGGCTTGCCCCCCAAGCTAGGGGGGCGCCCCCTTTAGGGTTTCCCCTCCCCTTGCCCTAGCCGCATGGGCCTAGGTGGGGAGGCATGCCCAGCCCACTAGGGGCTGGCTCCCTCTCCCACACAGCCCATGTGGCCCCCCGGGAGGGATGGCCCCACCCGGTGGACCCCCGAAACCCTTCCGGTGGCCCCGGTACAATACCGGTATGCCACCGAAACTTTCCGGTGTCCGTTTAACCACTTTCCTTATATAAATCTTTACCTCCGGACCATTCCGGAACTCCTCGTGACGTCCGGGATCTCATCCGGGACTCCGAACAACATTCGGTAATCACATACAAGTCTTCCTAATAACCCTAGCGTCACCGAACCTTAAGTGTGTAGACCCTACGGGTTCGGGAGACATGCAGACATGACCGAGATGCTCTCAGGTCAATAACCAACAGCGGGATATGGATACCCATGTTGGCTCCCACATGCTCCTCAATGTTGTCATCGGATGAACCACGATGTCAAGGGTTCAAGCAACCCCGTATACTATTCCCTTTATCATACGATATGTTACTTGCCCGAGACTCGATCATCGGTATCCCAATACCTCGTTCAGTCTCGTTACCGGCAAGTCACTTTACTCGTACCGCAATGCATGATCCCGTGACCAGACACTTGGCCACCTTGAGCTCATTATGATGATGCACTACCGAGTGGGCCCAGTGATACCTCTCCGTAACACGGAGTGACAAATCCCAGTCTCGATCCGTGTCAACCCAACAGACACTTTCGGAGATACCTGTAATGCACCTTTATAGTCACCCAGTTACGTTGTGACGTTTGGTACACCCAAAGCACTCCTACAGTATCCGGGAGTTACACGATCTCATGGTCTAAGGAAGAGATACTTGACATTGGAAAAGCTCTAGCAAACGAACTAACCGACCTTTGTGCTATGCTTAGGATTGGGTCTTGTCCATCACATCATTCTCCTAATGATGTGATCCCATTATCAACGACATCCAATGTCCATAGCCAGGAAACCATGACTATCTGTTGATCACAACGAGCTAGTCAACTAGAGGCTCACTAGGGACATATTGTGGTCTATGTATTCACACGTGTATTACGATTTCCGGATAATACAGTTATAGCATGAATAAAAGACTATTATCATGAACAAAGAAATATAATAATAACACTTTTATTATTGCCTCTAGGGCATATTTCCAACAGTCTCCCACTTGCACTAGAGCCAATAATCTAGTTACATTGTGATGAATCGAACACCCATAGAGTTCTGGTGTTGATCATGTTTTGCTCGCGAGAGAGGTTTAGTCAACGGATCTGCGACATTCAGATCCGTATGTACTTTGCAAATTTCTATGTCTCCATCTTGAACATTTTCACGGATGGAGTTGAAACGACGCTTGATGTGCCTGGTCTTCTTGTGAAACCTGGGCTCCTTGGCAAGGGCAATAGCTCCAGTGTTGTCACAGAAGAGTTTGATCGGCCCCGACGCATTGGGTATGACTCCTAGGTCGGTGATGAGCTCCTTCACCCAAATAGCTTCATGCGCTGCCTCTGAGGCTGCCATGTACTCCGCTTCACATGTAGATCCCGCCACCACGCTCTGCTTGCAGCTGCACCAGCTTACTACTCCACCATTCAACATATATACGTATCCGGTTTGTGACTTAGAGTCATCTAGATCTGTGTCGAAGCTAGCGTCGACGTAACCCTTTACGATGAGCTCTTCGTCACCTCCATAAACGAGAAACATGTCCTTTGTCCTTTTCAGGTATTTCAGGATATTCTTGACTGCTATCCAGTGTTCCTTGCCGGGATTACTTTGGTACCTTCCTACCAAACTTACGGCAAGGTTTACATCAGGTCTGGTACACAGCATGGCATACATAATAGATCCTATGGCTGAAGCATAGGGGATGACGCTCATCTCTTCTATATCTTTTGCCGTGGTTGGGCATTGAGCCGAGCTCAATCTTACACCTTGCAGTACAGGCAAGAACCCCTTCTTGGACTGATCCATTTTGAACTTCTTCAAAATTTTATCAAGGTATGTGCTTTGTGAAAGACCTATGAGGCATCTCGATCTATTTCTATAGATCTTGATGCCTAATATATAAGCAGCTTCTCCAAGGTCCTTCATTGAAAAACACTTATTCAAGTAGGCCTTAATGCTGTCCAAGAATTCTATATCATTTCCCATCAAAAGTATGTCATCTACATATAATATGAGAAATGCTACAGAGCTCCCACTCACTTTCTTGTAAACGCAGGCTTCTCCATAAGTCTGCATAAACCTAAACGCTTTGATCATCTCATCAAAGCGAATGTTCCAACTCCGAGATGCTTGCACCAGCCCATAAATGGATCGCTGGAGCTTGCATACTTTGTTAGCGTTCTTAGGATCGACAAAACCTTCCGGCTGCATCATATACAGTTCTTCCTTAAGATAACCGTTAAGGAATGCCGTTTTGACGTCCATCTGCCATATCTCATAATCATAGTATGCTGCAATTGCTAACATGATTCGGACGGACTTAAGCTTCGCTACGGGAGAGAAAGTCTCATTGTAGTCAATCCCTTGAACTTGCCGATAACCCTTAGCGACAAGTCGAGCTTTATAGATGGTAACATTACCATCCGCGTCCGTCTTCTTCTTAAAGATCCATTTGTTTTCTATCGCTCGCCGATCATCGGGCAAGTCAGTCAAAGTCCATACTTTGTTTTCATACATGGATTCTATCTCGGATTTCATGGCTTCTAGCCATTTGTTGGAATCTGGACCCGCCATAGCTTCTTCATAGTTCGTAGGTTCACCGTTGTCTAACAACATGATTTCCAGGACAGGGTTGCCGTACCACTCTGGTGCGGAACGTGTCCTTGTGGACCTACGAAGTTCAGTAGCAACTTGATCCGAAGTACCTTGATCATCATTATTTTCCTCTTCAGTTGGTGTAGGCATCACAGGAACATTTTCCTGGGCTGCACTACTTTCCGGTTCAAGAGGTAGTACTTCATCGAGTTCTACTTTCCTCCCACTTACTTCTTTCGAGAGAAACTCTTTTTCCAGAAAGGATCCATTCTTGGCAACAAAGATCTTGCCCTCGGATCTTAAGTAGAAGGTATACCCAATGGTTTCCTTAGGGTATCCTATGAAGACGCATTTTTCCGACTTGGGTTCGAGCTTTTCAGGTTGAAGTTTCTTGACATAAGCATCGCATCCCCAAATTTTTAGAAACGACAGCTTAGGTTTCTTCCCAAACCATAATTCATACGGTGTCGTCTCAACAGATTTAGACGGTGCCCTATTTAAAGTGAATGTAGCTGTCTCTAGAGCGTATCCCCAAAATGATAGTGGTAAATCGGTAAGAGACATCATAGACCGCACCATATCTAATAGAGTGCGATTACGACGTTCGGACACACCGTTACGCTGAGGTGTTCCAGGCGGCGTGAGTTGTGAAATGATTCCACATTTCCTTAAGTGTGTACCAAATTCGTGACTTGAGTATTCTCCTCCATGATCTGATCGTAGGAATTTTATCTTTCGGTCACGTTGATTCTCTACCTCATTCTGAAATTCCTTGAACTTTTCAAAGGTCTCAGACTTGTGTTTCATTAAGTAGACATACCCATATCTACTCAAGTCATCAGTGAGAGTGAGAACATAACGATATCCTCTGCGAGCCTCAACACTCATTGGACCGCACACATTGGTATGTATGATTTCCAATAAGTTGGTTGCTCGCTCCATTGTTCCGGAGAATGGAGTCTTGGTCATCTTGCCCATGAGGCATGGTTCGCATGTGTCAAATGATTCATAATCGAGAGACTCTAAAAGTCCATCAGCATGGAGCTTCTTCATGCGCTTGACACCAATGTGACCAAGGCGGCAGTGCCACAAGTATGTGGGACTATCGTTATCAACTTTACATCTTTTGGTATTCACGCTATGAATATGTGTAGTATTACGCTCGAGATTCATTAAGAATAAACCATTGACCATCGGAGCATGACCATAAAACATATCTCTCATATAAATCGAACAACCATTATTCTCAGACTTAAATGAGTAGCCATCTCGTATTAAACGAGATCCAGATACAATGTTCATGCTCAAACTTGGCACTAAATAACAATTATTAAGGTTCAAAACTAATCCCATGGGTAAATGTAGAGGTAGCGTGCCGACGGCGATCACATTGACTCTGGAACCATTCCCGACGCGCATCGTCACCTCGTCCTTCGCCAGTCTCCGCTTATTCCGCAGCCCCTGCTGTGAGTTACAAATATGAGCAATAGCACCGGTATCAAATACCCAGGAGTTACTACGAGTACTGGTAAGGTACACATCAATTACATGTATATCAAATATACCTTTAGTGTTGCCGGCCTTCTTATCCGCTAAGTATTTGGGGCAGTTCCGCTTCCAGTGACCCTTCCCCTTGCAATAAAAGCACTCAGTCTCAGGCTTGGGTCCATTCTTTGACTTCTTCCCGGCAACTGGCTTACCGGGCGCGGCAACCTCCTTGCCGTCTTTCTTGAAGTTCTTCTTACCCTTGCCCTTCTTGAACTTAGTGGTCTTATTGACCATCAACACTAGATGTTCTTTCTTGATTTCAACCTCTGCTGATTTCAGCATAGAAAATACTTCAGGAATGGTCTTTACCATCCCCTGCATATTGTAGTTCATCACAAAGCTCTTGTAGCTTGGTGGGAGCGACTGAAGGATTCTGTCAATGACTGCCTCATCAGGGAGGTTAATATTCAGCTGGGTCATATGGTTGTGCAACCCAGACATCTTGAGTATGTGCTCACTGACAGAACTATTTTCCTCCATCTTACAACTATAGAATTTGTCGAAGATGTCATATCTCTTGACCCGGGCGTGAGCTTGGAAAACTAGTTTCAGCTCCTCGAACATCTCATATGCTCCGTGATGCTCAAAACGCTTTTGGAGCCCCGGTTCTAAGCTGTAAAGCATGCCGTACTGAACGAGGGGGTAATCATCAGCACGAGACTGCCAAGCATTCATAATGTCTTGGTTCTCTGGGACAGGAGCATCACCTAGCGGTCCTTCTAGGACATATTGTTTCCTGGCAGCTATGAGGATGATCCTCAGGTTTCGGACCCAGTCCGTATAGTTGCTGCCATCATCTTTCAGCTTGGTTTTCTCTAGGAACGCGTTGAAGTTCAAGTTGACATGAGCGTTGGCCATTTGATCTACAAGACATATTTTCAAAAGGTTTTAGACTAAGTTCATGATAATTAAGTTCATCTAATCAAATTATTGAATGAACTCCCACTCAGATTAGACATCCCTCTAGTCATCTAAGTGTTACACGATCGGAGTCGACTAGGCCGTGTCCAATCATCACGTGAGACGGACTAGTCATCGTCGGTGAACATTCTCATGTTGATCGTATCTTCCATACGACTCGTGTTCGACCTTTCGGTCTCCGTGTTCCGAGGCCATGTCTGTACATGCTAGGCTCGTCAAGTTAACCCTAAGTGTTTTTGCATGTGTAAAACTGTCTTACACCCGTTGTATGTGAACGTAAGGATCTATCACACCCGATCATCACGTGGTGCTTTGAAACGACGAACTTTAGCAACAGTGCACAGTTAGGGGGAACACTTTCTTGAAATTGTTATAAGGGATCATCTTATTTACTACTGTCGATCTAAGTAAACAAGATGCATAAACATAATAAACATCACATGCAATTATATAAAGTAGTGACATGATATGGCCAATATCATATAGCTCCTTTGATCTTCATCTTCGGGGCTCCATGATCATCTTGTCACCGGCATGACACCATGATCTCCATCATCATGATCTCCATCATCGTGTCTTCATGAAGTTGTCACACCAACGACTACTTCTACTTCTATGACTAACGCGTTTAGCAATAAAGTAAAGTAGTTTACATGGCGTTCTTCAATGACACGCAGGTCATACAAAAATAAAGACAACTCCTATGGCTCCTGCCGGTTGTCATACTCATCGACATGCAAGTCGTGATTCCTATTACAAGAACATGATCTCATACATCACAATATATCATTCATCATTCATCACAACTTCTGGCCATATCACATCACATGACAATTGCTGCAAAAACAAGTTAGACGTCCTCTAATTGTTGTTGCATCTTTTACGTGGCTGCAATTGGGTTCTAGCAAGAACGTTTTCTTACCTACGAATAACCACAACGTGATCTTGTCAACTTCTATTTACCCTTCATAAGGACCCTTTTCATCGAATCCGCTCCAACTAAAGTGGGAGAGACAGACACCCGCCAGCCACCTTATGCAACTAGTGCATGTCAGTCGGTGGAACCGGTCTCACGTAAGCGTACGTGTAAGGTTGGTCCGGGCCGCTTCATCCCACAATACCGCTGAAGCAAGATAAGACTAGTAGCGGCAAGCAAGTTGAAAAGATCCACGCCCACAACAAAATTGTGTTCTACTCGTGCAATAGAGAACTACGCATAGACCTAGCTCATGATGCCACTGTTGGGGAACATTACAGAAAATTAAAAAATTTCCTACGGTTTCACCAAGATCCATCTATGAGTTCATCTAAGCAATGAGCCAAGGGAGTGAGTTTGCATCTACATACCACTTGTAGATCAAGTACGGAAGCGTTCAATGGGATGGTGATGAGGGGGTCGTACTCGCCGTGATTCGGATCACCGACGACCAAGTGCTGAATGGACAGCACCTCCGCGTTCAACACACGTACGGGACGATCGACGTCTCCTCCATCTTGATCCAGCAAGGAGGAAGGTGAGGTTGAGGAAGGCAGCTCCAACGGTAGCACGACGGCGTGGTGTAGTTGGTGCAGAAGTACTCCGACAGGGCTTCGCCAAGCACGTACGGAGGAGGAGAGGTGTTGGGGAGGGGAGGGGCTGCGCCTTGGCTTGTGTGTAGCAGCCCTCCCCTCACCCCTCTATATATAGGAGGAGAGGGGCAAGGGGGCCGGCCCTCTAGGGGAAACCCTGGGGGGGGGGGGGCGGCGGCCAAAGGGAGAGGGAAAAAGGGTGGCTTGCCCCCCAAGCTAGGGGGGCGCCCCCTTTAGGGTTTCCCCTCCCCTTGCCCTAGCCGCATGGGCCTAGGTGGGGAGGCGTGCCCAGCCCACTAGGGGCTGGCTCCCTCTCCCACACAGCCCATGTGGCCCCCCGGGAGGGATGGCCCCACCCGGTGGACCCCCGAAACCCTTCCGGTGGCCCCGGTACAATACCGGTATGCCACTGAAACTTTCCGGTGTCTGTTTAACCACTTTCCTTATATAAATCTTTACCTCCGGACCATTCCGGAACTCCTCGTGACGTCCGGGATCTCATCCGGGACTCCGAACAACATTCGGTAATCACATACAAGTCTTCCTAATAACCCTAGCGTCACCGAACCTTAAGTGTGTAGACCCTACGGGTTCGGGAGACATGCAGACATGACCGAGATGCTCTCAGGTCAATAACCAACAGCAGGATCTGGATACCCATGTTGGCCCCCACATGCTCCTCGATGTTGTCATCGGATGAACCACGACGTCAAAGGTTCAAGCAACCCCGTATACTATTCCCTTTATCATACGGTATGTTACTTGCCCGAGACTCGATCGTCGGTATCCCAATACCTTGTTCAGTCTCGTTACCGGCAAGTCACTTTACTCGTACCGCAATGCATGATCCCATGACCAGACACTTGGCCACCTTGAGCTCATTATGATGATGCACTACCGAGTGGGCCCAGTGATACCTCTCCGTAACACGGAGTGACAAATCCCAGTCTCGATCCGTGTCAACCCAACAGACACTTTCAGAGATACCTGTAATGCACCTTTATAGTCACCCAGTTACATTGTGATGTTTGGTACACCCAAAGCACTCCTACGGTATCCGGGAGTTACACGATCTCATGGTCTAAGGAAGAGATACTTGACATTGGAAAAGCTCTAGCAAACGAACTAACCGACCTTTGTGCTATGCTTAGGATTGGGTCTTGTCCATCACATCATTCTCCTAATGATGTGATCCCGTTATCAACGACATCCAATGTCCATAGCCAGGAAACCATGACTATCTGTTGATCACAACGAGCTAGTCAACTAGAGGCTCACTAGGGACATATTGTGGTCTATGTATTCACACGTGTATTACGATTTCCGGATAATACAGTTATAGCATGAATAAAAGACTATTATCATGAACAAAGAAATATAATAATAACACTTTTATTATTGCCTCTAGGGCATATTTCCAACATGATGATAGTTCGGCTATCCGGACACCCCCTAGTCCAGGACTCCCTCAGTAGCCCCTGAACCAGGCTTCAATGACGACGAGTCCGGCGCGCATATTGTCTTCGGCATTGCAAGGCGGGTTCCTCCTCCGAATAATTTATAGAAGATTGTGAACACCAGGATAGTGTCCGGCTCTGCAAAATAAATTCCACATACCACCGTAGAGAGAATAATATTTACACAAGTTCAATCCGCTGACGTATTTCGTGGCGTGTCATCACACCACAACCAAGCTTTTACTCAAATCGTCTTTATTATACCACCTCAGCGCGTTTAGCAAAGCGGTTTCCTTGGCACATCTTGTCGAAGCAGAGATCGTGTTCCCCTTATTTCGGGATTCCCTTTAATACGGACGTGGGTAACCCAACCGCGCCCGTTGCCACGCCCCCTCTATCGAAGGCGGGTTCCAAACGGTCACGGGGACGGCTCTTGGTATTCTCTCTCTTTATAATGAGACCAAGGCCCGTTCAATCCTTAATCGAATCCGCCCCTCGCCCCGAGTTCCAACACCCAGGGTTTCCAGATTCGAGCACTTCGGTCCTTCGACAATGTCCGGCTCCGACCTATAGGGCCGGTGGATGCCCTCCTCCATCACGGAAGAGGACGTGTGGAAGCTGAGAGACGCCAGGAACTTAACCTTCGAGATTTCGCATAGGCTGCCTGCCCAAGGGCAAGTCATCCCTACTCCCGAGCCTGGCGAGAGCGTCGTGTTCGTATCTCACCTCTGTCGGGGTTTAGGCTTCCCGATGGATCCCTTCGTGAGGGGGCTCATGTTTTACTATGGGCTGGAATTCCATGATTTGGCTCCGGAGTCCATCCTCCATATCTCATCATTCATTGTCGTCTGCGAAGCCTTCCTCCGCACTACCCCTCATTTCGGTTTGTGGCTCAAAACCTTCAACGTGGAGCCGAAGATGATTGAGGGGCGTCAGGCAGAGTGCGGCGGGGCGGTTATAAGCAAGAGGGCCGATGCTCCATGGCCCGAGGGCTCTTTTCAAGAGGAGCTCGGCTTGTGGCAACAGGAGTGGTTCTATATCACCGCTCCCAGGGGCAGCAGGCAAAGGCCACCGCCTGCCTTTCGCTCGGGCCCTCCACAACGGCTGACGTCATGGGTCAACAAAGGGCTTGACTGGGGTCTGTCCAAAGACGTACCCCTACTGCAGGGCCGGATTCAAGACCTCCAAGAGAGGGAGATCAATCTGGTTGTAGTGACGCAGGTTATGTTGATTCGGCGTCTTCAGCCCTGCAAACATCGTCCGCTCCGCATGTGGGAATTTAATCCAGAGGGACCACGAGCTCTCCAACACTTTATGGGTACGACACCCGTGGAGATGTACAAACTGTTCTTCGGATCGCAAGAGATGCATCCGAACTTGACCGAGGATGCTGGCTTAAACTGCAATCGCCCGGATACCCAAGTAAGTAGCCCTGTGTCCGGACATATCGTCTGTTTATTTATCGTGGATTTGCCTTTTAACCGGCTATCCCTTGGATAGGAGTGGATAGCGCAAGCAAAACTGATATGGTGTCCGCCCCTCCTCCCTGAGACCACGCCGGATCTCGTGTTAATCAAAATGTTGGAGGTTGCGCCTTCGGAGGAGGGCGAAGGGGGGCACAGGGAAACTACCACCTCTGCCAAGGAGGCTTTCAGCAAGGGGGGAGTCGAGAATCCCTCCCTACAGGTGGAGAAGAGGACCGCTTCCGAAGACCCGGAGGCCAAGGCCTCAAAACGGGGAAAGGCATCTGCACCGGAAGGTCCTTTGCCGGGAAGAGCCCCGGCCGCACAGTCTCCCCAAAGGGATCAGCCCTCCAGCGAGCCGTAAGTAGGAAAAAGGGGGAGTTTTGTAATAAGGGACATCCCTATTTTATTTCTAAGGGTAACCGAAGGTTTTACCTTGTAGTTCAGATCTCAGCCCTTCTCAGCAGAGCTCATCCTCAGGGGACCTTCGTCCGGAGATGATGGAGAGTGAAACACCTCCATCTGCCGCCCCATCTGGCGGGGCGGACGACCCTGAGGTTTCGTCGCGGAGGGTCTCCCTGAGTCCGGCGGGGTCGGAGAGTACGGCACCCACTGGAGCACGGCCGGTGGAGCTGCAGGATTTGCTCGAGAGGGCGTCTATCTCAGAAGATCACCGCACATTAATGAGTACGGTGATTGAAAGGATCTTATCCGCCGAGAGCAGGTTGCATGAGGCCGTCGGAAGTTTGCTGACGGGGTTTGAGGTATGCAAAAAGTGACATAACTTCTGACAGTTTTGCACATGGAGTGCGCCCTGTATATAGTAGCCCCTGAGACTTGGTATGCTTTCGAAAATGACAGCGTGCCGAGGATCATAGTCTCAGTTAGAAAATGTCGCCTTTCCTATGCAGGTGGCGGAACATTCGGTGGCCAGCCGGACTGATAGAGTTGCCGAGCTGAAGCGGCAACTCGACGTTGTGGATGCGGACATCGCGCTGGTCCATAAACGACTTGACGAGTCGCAAGGTAGGTTGTTTCTCCGCGGTCACCTAGTAAGGGAGCTGATGCCCACTCCTTAAAATATGTATGCTTGATGCAGATGGTGCCGCTGCTGTGGAAGTCCTTCGAGCAGAGCTTGCTCGAGCCAAGGAGCAAGCCCGGAGAAGTGATGCGGCCGCCTCGAAGGCAGTAGAAGAGCTAAAAGCTGAAAAGGCTGCTCACTGCCGAAGCAGGGAGGAGATGGCCGAAATGGCCGTGAAATTAAAAGATGCTACCGACCGCTGTGAGGTTCTTGAAAGAGAACGCCGAGTGGAGCAAGAGGACCTGAAGAAGGCCGCCGCCGAAGCCAAGGATGCCCGTTCTGCGATGCGGGCTATGAAGGAGGAACTGCGTCAGGCCGGAGACATTGCGGCTGGAAAGCCCTTTCTGCTGCGCAGGAAGTTCATGGATCAGAAGTATGCTCAGTTGGGCCACTTGTGTGGTGTGGAGGATCCTTATATGTATTTGGCAGCGAGTGCGGCGGACGCAGTCGTGCACTTTCGAAGCCAGAAGGATCACGGAATGGAAGAGCTTTTTTGGTCTCAATTCCATAGTCCGGAACGTTCACTTCCGTTGACCGATCGGTTGGCAGAGTGGGCTGAGCTAAATAGATTGTCCGGACTTGCCATGACGGATGTGGTGGCTCATCTGTGGCCGGAAAGGCCTAAGCCGAAGAATTATTTTGGCTTATTGCAGCAATTCCTTGGGGCGGTGCCGCATATCAAGGAGATGAAGCGGTCGACATGCATAGAGGGTGCACGGATGGATATCGCCCGTGTTAAGACATACTGGGCGGAGATGGATGCCGCCGATGTTGCATCCCGGGGTTCGGACGAAAGCCGATTACCCGCCGAGCGCTATTTTGAGGAAGTCCTGCAGGGCGCTCGTTTAATAGAGTCGCAGTGCTCGAAAAATGTTATGTTTAAATGACATGTAAGATTTGTGAGACCATATTTATAATTTCACGGTTTTTATACTTGTGCGTTCAAGTATTGAACTATCTCCTGTGCGGCCGGATATGTTTGTATAACCTGAAAGATGGTAGTCTTTGGCTTCAGCCCCCACGCACGTAGTGCGGGGGTGTTTGCAAAAAAAGCGCATTTTCACACTTAATCCAACGTCTTGGTCCTTTGAAGGAGGTGATAGCATAGCAAACTAGGCAATCGGACTATAATGCTTTATCACTTTCACTTAGCCATAGGAGCTCGATGGTGGGGCTACGATATAGCCCCTAGAGGCACCACACTCTCTGAACTTGGGGCGCGTGTGTGCCTGACCGGGAAGCGGTCCTTCGTCAAAGCGGAGGAATTCTAAACATTCCGATAGTCGATCGAGTGGTTGACCAGTCTCTCACTATATCATGACAGTCAGTTTTCGGCTTTCTCTACTGAGGTGCTCGCCCGGCCGAACCGGGGCACAATCGCAGTAGTTCTCTTGGTGCCGCGTTAGCCGATGATACGGAATGTAAGGCAGCAAAACACAGGAGTCGGGCAAACCCAACATTTGACCAAAGACATGATTCGGAGCTGATGCATATAAGGCCTAACTCGAGACGCCGAACACTCCCTAAGGTATTCGAACTTTATGATAACGGGCAGAACAATGCCCTAAGCCCCTAGTGTCCAGGTGCAGGCGAGAACTTCTGATGCGGCCGATGCCAAAATGCTAGCCTCCTCCTCGGTTATGGTAGGAAACCGGGGGATGAGTATCAACAAGAGACAGTAAGAAAGGTTTACGCAGGGTCTTAATCTGAAAAGAATCCTTGCAACGGGTCCCTGCTACACGTCTGCGCTTGTGTCTCCGTTGTGCTGTATCCTGGACGGGTGTAGCATGTAGTTCATCTGTAAAAGAGAAGAACTTAGTTTGGAAATAATATCGTGCAAAAAATGTATTTAAAACAGAGTATGATTTGGAAGATGAATAAAACTGAGCTTTGTTGGCTCTCATTGTTTATACGTGCAGCCCCTTGTGAAGAGGTATGCGGCCGGGAAGCCCCTTGTTTATTTAAGCCGTACTCGCCTAACCGTGTCCGAGGTCTAAATGACCTGTTTATAGGGGCTTTGGTTAGCAAGGTTGGATTAATGTGTGGCTGTCAAGGCAGTCTCACGTTTACCATGGCCGAGGAACCCTCGCATTTTCCCTTTAATGAGATTATGCCGCGTGGACCGGGCATTTTGAATGTAAGAGACGCGTAATGCGGTATTGCATTAAAGCGGGTGAAAGCTTCGTGTCCCAGTAGTTCTTGATGGCTACTTTTGAATGGGGCGATATGGAAGATGAGCTTTTCGCGATGGAGGTTGTCGAATGAACCGAACACAACCTCTAGTAGTATAGAGCCTGTACAATTGGCGTAAAGGCCTGGCATTACTCCTTTGAAGGAAGTGCTGCTACGGCAAATTTTGGTAGGGTCTATCCCCATTCTGCGGATGGTGTCCTGGTATAGCAGGTTTACATTGCTGCCGCCATCCATTAGGACTTGTCTGAATTGTAGTCCGTCGATTATGGGATCCAATATCAAAGCAGTCCCTCCTGCGTTTCGAATACTTCTAGAGTAATCTTGATGGTCGAAAGTAATTGGTTTAGACATCCAATTTCGGGACTCTGCTGGGATGGACCGTGCGGCGCGTGCCGCACTATTTTTCCTTGTTATCACATGAAGTGAGTTCACTGTTTTGACTTCTAGTGGGAAAGTCTTCTGTTTCCCGATGCGCTGTGGGGTTCGTCATCGTCTTCGCTTGGTGTGTCGAGCCCCTTGTGTTCGGCGTTAAGTCAGTCGGACTGCTTGAAGACCCAACAATCTCTGTGGGTATGGTTTGCAGGCTTCCCGGGGGTACTATGGATTTGACATATCCTATCCAAGATTTTGTTTAGGTTGGATAGCTCGTCACTGTTGTCCTTAAGAGGCAATGTTTTGTTATTCGGCCGAGAGCTTTTGAATCCGACGTTGACCGCCGTGCTATTTGGGCCATTTTCCTTATTCCGACGCTGATCTAATTCTGCGTCGTGATTTCCCATTTCCATCCCTGACCTCGGATGTACTCGGGTCACTGGTGCTGCGTCTTGCCAGCCAGCTATCTTCCCCCGCGCAAAAGAGGGTCATGAGGCTTGTTAGCGCGGCCATTGTTCCTGGTTTTTCCTGGCCGAGGTGTCTGGCGAGCCATTCGTCTCGGACGTTATGTTTAAAGGCTGCTAAGGCTTTGGCGTCCGGACAGTCGACTATTTGGTTCTTTTTGGTGAGGAACCTGTTCCAAAATTTGCGTGCTGACTCTCTGGGCTGTTGAGTTATGTGACTTAAATCATCTGCATCCGGAGGGCGGACATAAGTCCCCTGAAAATTTGCTCGAAACGCATCCTCGAGCTCTTCCTAACTTCCAATGGTGTTTTCTGGGAGGCTTTTGAGCCAATGCCGAGCTGGCCCCTTGAGTTTGAGGGGTAGGTATTTTATGGCATGGAGATCGTCTCCTCTGGCCATATGGATGTGTAGGATATAATCCTCAATCCAGGCTCCGGGGTCTGTTGTTCCGTCATATGCCTCTATGTTTACGGGTTTGAATCCCGCTGGAATTCATGATCCAGTACTTCATCGGTAAAACATAGTGGGTGTGCGGCACCCCTGTATTTAGGTGTGCCGTTATCTTCGAAAACTCGGCGGGTTGTGTTGGTTCCTGGAGCCTTCTTTTTTGGCCCATAGATGGACCTGACTGGGCTATCCTTTTTGCGAGGATCCTTATTTGGATCGTATGCCAGATTATGTGCGGCGCCGCTTGTCGCTCTTGGCTTGTTATCTGGTCGTCTATCCGGCCAGGCGGCCTCTTTCTTTTTTGACCGTGGGGGCTCTACGGCCTCTTCGTCAAATTCAGGCAACAGCTTGCGCTTCGGGTAGCTCTTTGCTTGGTGACCATCGCCGTATTTATCTGCGGTCTTGAGTACTTTGCTCCATCTTATTCTGAGTACGTCTTGCGCCGTTTTGAGCTTCCACTTTTGCTTCTTCAAACTCCTTGCAGTGGCAATGAGCCTTTTGTGAAGGTTCTTCTGCTCCGGTGATGTGTCCGGCGTGAGATCGTCTGGACTGTTGTTTTCGCCGGGGATGGGTTGCTCGTCCAATTCATCCTGTTCGGATAGTTGCTTGGTGGCGTGTTCGTCGTCCACTGGTTCGCCCTGCTCTATCGCTGGGTCAGTATGGGTGCTGTTGTTATCAAGGCGGGACTTCTGGCGGCGCTTGCGTCGCCTTTTTGGTTGTTTTTCGGGGGGATTATCCTTTGCTGCGTCCCGTTGCTCCTCGTTATCGCTTCCTTTTGGTGTATCCACCATGTATACATCATGAGTTGAGGTGGCTTTCCAGTGCCCAGTAGGCGCTGGTTCTTGGTCGTCTCCGGCATCGTCGTCCATACCGTCGATGTCTTCGGAGTCGAACTCTAGCATGTCGGTTAGATCGTCGATAGTGGCTACTAAGTGGGTGGTGGGTGGGCTTTGAATTTCTTCGTCGTCCGCATCCCAACCGTCCTGACCGCAATCCGTCCAGGGCTCTCTTGATAACGAGAGATACTTTAGCGAACTCAAGATGTCGCCGAAAGATTAGTGTTGAAAGATGTCCGCAGCAGTGAACTCCATGACCGGCGCCCAATCGGATTCAATCGAAGGGGGCGCGGGAGGTTCGGAGTCCGGCGAGGAGTCCGGTACCTTGGAGTCACGGGCTTCACAAGGGACAAGGCCAGTGTTCGGCTCCATCGCCGAAGAGTTTGCAGCCCCCGAGGTGGTGTCTAGCCACCCGTCCTCGATCTACGTAGCCGACTCCGAATCGAAGGTCGGAGCGGGCTCGTGTGCGGCCTCCAGGGCACTGTCCGGCTGCAGAGCTAAATCATGCCCATCGTGACAATGCGGCGCGCTCGGCTGTGGCTCGAATCCATCGAAGATCAAGTCCCCGCGGATGTCGGCCGTGAAGTTCAGACTTCCAAATCTGACCTGACGGCCAGGGGCGTAGCTTTCGATCTGCTCCAGATGGCCAAGCGAATTGGCCCGCAGTGCAAAGCCGCCGAATATGAAGATCTGTCCGGGGAGAAAAGTCTCACCCTGGACTGCGTCATTGTTGATGATCGAAGGAGCCATCCGGCCTATCGGTGACGACACATAGGAACTCTCAATGAAAGCACCAATGTCGGTGTCAAAACCGACGGATCTCGGGTAGGGGGTCCCGAACTGTGCGTCTAGGCGGATGGTAACAGGAGACAAGGGACACGATGTTTTACCCAGGTTCGGGCTCTCTTGATGGAGGTAAAACCCTACGTCCTGCTTGATTGATATTGATGATGTGGGTATTACAAGAGTAGATCTACCACGAGATCAAGGAGGCTAAACCCTAGAAGCTAGCCTATGGTATGATTGTTGTTCTGTCCTACGGACTAAAACCATCCGGTTTATATAGGCACCGGAGAGGGCTAGGGTTACACAGAGTCGGTTACAATGGTAGGAGATCTACATATCCGTATCGCCAAGCTTGCCTTCCACGCCAAGGAAAGTCCCATCCGGACACAGGACGCAGTCTTCAATCTTGTATCTTCATAGTCTTGGAGTCCGGCCGATGATGATAGTTCGGCTATCCGGACACCCCCTAGTCCAGGACTCCCTCACTCACGAAGGCTTCATGCTTGGCTATGGAAAGGACTTGCACTCCTACAGAGTCTTCAACCTCTATCTCTACAAGATCGTCGAAACTGTGGATGTGAGATTTGATGAAACCAATGGTTCACAAAGAGAACTCCTGCCAAGTACACTAGATGAAGCTCCACCCAACGAATCTATCAAGCTGATGGGAACTGGTGAAATCATGCCTTCTGAAGCACAGCCTGAAGAGGAACTTATCATTTCTGCACCGAACCAACCTGAAGACAATGCTCAGACCGAAGATAATCCTCACAATGATGACAATGATCAGCAAGAGCAAAGTCTTCGTCCTGTTCACCCTCGAGTTGCAAATGAAGTACAAATTCACAAGATAATTGACAGCATCAATGCACCTGGTCCACTTACTCGCTCAAGAGCAACACAGTTAGCAAACTTCCGTGGGCACTTTTCATTTGTGTCAATATCAGAACCCAAGAAAGTTGCTGAAGCCTTTATGGAACCTGAATGGATTCAAGCTATGCAAGAAGAACTTCAACAGTTCAAGCTGAACAATGTTTGGGAACTTGTCAAGCGACCTGACCCTCGCTAGCATAACATTATTGGAACAAAATGGATATATCGAAACAAGCAAGATGAGCATGGTCAAGTCATCAGAAACAAAGCACGTCTTGTGGCTCAAGGATATACTCAAGTAGAAGGAATTGACTTTGATGAAACATTCGCTCCTGTGGCTAGGCTTGAAGCTATTCTCATACTGCTAGCCTACGCTAATCATCGCAACATCTTGCTATATCAAATGGATGTGAAGAGTGCATTTCTCAATGGCAAGATTGAAGAAGAAGTATATGTCGCTCAACCACCTGGCTTTGAAGATCCAAAACATCCTGATATGGTGTACAAGCTAAACAAAGCACTGTATGGCCTCAAACAAGCTCCTCGCGCATGGCATGATATGATCAAAGACTTCCTGAAGAGCAAAGGCTTCAAACCTGGATCCCTCGATCCCACACTCTTCACGAAGACATATGATGGTGAACTGTTTGTGTGCCAAATATATGTGGATGACATAATGTTCGGCTGCACCAACCAGAAATATACTAATGAGTTTGGGTACATGATGCAAGAGCAATATCAGATGTCCATGATGGGTGAGCTGAAGTTCTTCCTTGGTCTTCAAATTCGTCAGCAAAGAAATGGCATCTTCATATCTCAAGAAAAATACCTCAAAGATTGTCTGAAGAAGTTTGGAATGGAAGACTGCAAAGGTTACACGACGCCAATGTCAGCCAAACACCAGCTTGGTCCCGACGACAATGGTAAAGAATTCGATCAAAAGGTATACCGCTCCATGATTGGTTCTTTACTTTATCTATGTGCATCTAGGCCAGATATTATGCTTAGTGTTTGCATGTGTGCTCGATTCCAAGCGGCACCAAAGGAATCGCATCACTTAGCTGTGAAGCAAATTCTTTGATATTTGGCTTACACCCCAACACTTGGATTATGGTATCCCAAGGGCTCAAAATTTGATTTGGTTGGATTCTCGGATGCTGATTATGCTGGTGACAAGGTGGATCGCAAGTCTACATCAGGCACATGTCACTTTCTGGGTCGATCACTTGTCTGTTGGTCTTCAAAGAAGCAGCACTGTGTATCACTCTCAACTGCTGAATCTGAATACATTGCTGCTGGATCTTGTTGTGCTCAGCTTCTATGGATGAAGCAAACTCTCAGGGACTATGGCATCAATCTAAAACAAGTACCTCTCTTCTGCTACAACGAAAGTGCCATCAAGATAGCCAACAATCCAGTCCAGCACTCGAAGACAAAGCACATTGAAATTCGTCATCACTTTCTCAGATATCATGTCATGAAGAAAGATATCGACATCATTCATGTCAACACTGAAGAGCAACTGGCAGATATCTTCACAAAGCCCTTGGATGAGAAAAGGTTTTACAAGTTACGGTGTGAGCTAAATATCTTGGAATCCTCAAATGTCCTGTGATCAGGCACATATCCTAACACTTATGCATGTTGATGACTTAGATGTGCAACACACAAAGTAATGTATATCTTCAATCAATGAAGACTTACACTCTGAGTGTGAATGCATTAACATGGAAATTGACTTCGGAGCGCCACGATAATTGTGCGCCGTGTCTGGGTCTAATACTTCCTATACGATGGGTAACGCCACCACCAAATTTCTCTGTTTGAAGTGTTTCACTCATGGCATTATTTTTGCAATGACTTCGCATTTGGTTTGTCTTCAGTTTCAATTTATCTTCATGATTTTCTTCACTATGATGATTTGATTGCTTTCTGATATATATATATATATATATATATATATATATATATATATATATATATAGTGTTCTGTCCTCTACAACATTCACTTATAGCTATGTCTTCAAGTTGAATCTTTTGAACTAAGTGAATGTGATCGGACCATAACCTCTCTATGCTTTCAATCTCAAAATCTATCTGTCCAAATCATATGCATTCTATTGAAACTGTCGAATGTCTTCTCTGTGTCCTAGTCAGCAGAAGGCACAGAGACAAACATTAAGTCTGTTTTAAATGTCTCATCTTTATTGTTGAAATCCGGAGAAGCCGGAACAACCATCCGACATGCCTGGCGGGCGTGGGAACGTGGGAAAACTCTGAGTATGTTGCATGCTTGCCACGTGCCCCTCAGATGTGAACCACCAGGGGCACCAGCGTAATTGCGCTATGCCGCACACCTACATATAAATACTTGTCCCCTGCGGTAAAGAAATCCTTCTTCCACCTCTCCACCTCGTCAAAACCCTAGCACCACCGCTAGCTCTCGACGACGCCAGTGACGAAGCACTTAGATGTCGCGACTTCTCCGACGCCGTCCTCACACCGGCCGCGGACATCGTCCTCTCCGCCGTCGCCGTAGGTGTCCTCCGTCGCCAAGTTAGGGCACGGTGGGCTGAACTGCTCGATCTCCTATTCATCCCATCTAGCAGTTCTTCGTGCGGTAATTATAACTCTATTTTTACGACCTTTTTGATCTTCAAGATTCATCCTATTTACCAAAAGTGGTTTCTGCCTACACAATGTTAGATCTATTCTGTCTGCATCTCATACTGCCTAGTCTATTCACTTAAATCTCATATCTAGTTTGATTCCTCACTTGTACTTATTCACGGATTCGTACAAATCTGGAACCAACTCACAACACATAAGTGAATGTCTTCGCATCATGAGGTCAATGTCTTCAAACTGATTTATCTTCAAAATCTTCTGAGAATGCATATGACCTCTTCCCCTTCCCTCACATCTCTAATGCTGTCACAGGTACATGTCCGTGGGAGAATCCCTTGGTTCTCATAGTCTGCATTCGTTTGCAGAATACTTACAGCATCACATTAATTCTCCCGAAGCCAGTTCCTGCTTGACCAGCAAGCGTAAGTCTCTGAAGCCCTTGAACCTATTGAAGCCATTCAGTTTGAACATCATGGCTGCAGAGAAATCAGTAAGGAAGGGTGGCAGACAGCGTCGAGGGGGAACATCAAAAGATCTGCCTGATGACCTAGCAGAGCTCCACAAGACAGATCCTGAAGAGAATTATCATCAGCGCAAGACATGAATCCAATGGATTCGACGCTATTGGGCTGAAGAATGGTTCAAGTACAAGTTCGTGACCAAGGAATATGCAGAGAAGAATGCTATCAAGAGTCCTTGGGGTGATATTCTCTATCGAGGCCTTCAACCCAAGAACAGAGCTGAAGCTATTGCACAAGGTTTTTATCCCTACATGGTCCGAGGACCTTAGCCTGAGAATGCCGATCCCTCATCATTACTCTGGTGTCGTGATGACACTCTCTTCAAGCGCAACTTTCAGCACGCAAAGGCTTCGGCCAAAGAAAACAAGAAATCATTGGGATTAGACTTCAACCCTGGTCCCTCTGCTCCTCGTGCTGACGGCTCACATGATGCGGAACCAAATGTCATCGGCCCCTTCTCCAACCTTGATGGCCTCATCACTTACATCTTGGTCCATGGTGCCAAAGTGGATCATTCTGATAATGATGCTGACACTGATGAAGCCCCAGCTCCTCCTCCAAAGCCGCAGAAGCTAAAGAAGCCAAAGACTTCACGATCAGCTGCTCCAAAAGCTTCATGTGCGAAGCCACTGGCCACTGCACCTCCTGAAGACAGTGTGCAGTTTGAAGATCAATCACGTATCTCCAAGAAGACGGAGAAGAAAAAGCAAATTGTTAGGCATACAGATCAAACCTTGACTCCTGCTGCCATTCTGCGTGAAGAACCCATTGATCTGTCCAGCGATGAAGATCTTGCAGATGATGCCCTTGAGCAACTGATAAAGAGCAAGGAAGAAGCAGAGATCTTCAACAACCTGCCTCTCTTCGATGTGGCAATCATCCATAACTTCATTGATGTGACGCCCCCACACGCGCGCCCGCGGTGAGCACGCTCTCACCATGCCCCGCACGCCCTTTGCGCCGAGCCCCCCCTCGTGCCCGAGTCATCCTCGCCCTGCGCTGCCTCCCTGCACCGATCACGACGGCCGTCGCGCCTCGCCCGTCCGCCCGTGCTCGCCTTCCCGTGCACACTCGCCGACGCCCCGTGCTGAGGCTCCGCGCGCGCCGTGCTCGCCCACCGGTCGCCCGCGTCGTCCGGGCTTGCCGTGCCCGTGGCCGGCGCCTCCCCCTGTCGATCTGGGCATTGCCCAATCGGGCCGGGTGCCTGCGCCCGTAGCCACCGCTAGGCCCCCCCAGGCCACTGACTAGGGGGCCCCGCCCCAGAACGGTTAAAAAAAAGAAAGAAAGAAAAGAAAAGGAATTAGAAAAAAATAATAATATATTAAATAAATAAATAATAATAATAATATTAATTAATTAATTAACTAAATTAATTGAGTTTAATTAACCTGATCAATTAACTAAACTAATTAACCTGTTAGTTTAATTAAACTGTAATTAGATTAACCTAAACCCTAATTAACCTAACAGTGTATGACAGGTGGGTCCCACGGGACCCACATGTCAGTTTGACCCAGGTCAACCGCACTGTTGCCTGCTGACATCACACATACGTCATGCTGACGTCAGCATTTACTATTCTGGATAATGTTGGATTAAATAATTAATTAAATTCCAGAAATTAATAAAATCTTTAGAAAATCATATCTTTTAATCCGTAACTCGGATGAAAATATTTTCAACATGAAAGTTGCTCAGAACGACGAGACGAATCCGGATACGCGGTCCGTTCGTCCGCCACACCCCCCTAACCTATCGAACCCGCAACTTTCCCCCTCCGGCTCCTCTGCCCGAAAACACGAAACACTGGGAATACGTTCCCGGATGATTCCCCCCTTAACCAGTACCACCTCATACCACGTTAGGGCACGCCTAGCATCGTTACTTGTCATGTCATGCATCGATATGCTTTTGTTTGCATTGTATTCATTGTTTCTTCCCCCTCTTCTCTCCAGTAGACTACGAGACCGACGCTGCTGCTGCCCAGTTCGACTATGGAGTTGACGACCCCTCCTTCTTGCCAGAGCAACCAGGCAAGCCCCCCCCCCTTGATCACCAGATATCGCCTATTCTACTCTATACTGCTTGCATTAGAGTAGTGTAGCATGTTACTGCTTTCTGTTGATCCTATTCTGATGCATAGCCTGACATTGTTGCTACACCTGTTGATACCTTACCTGCAATCCTAAATGCTTAGTATAGGATGCTAGTTTATCATCATTGGCCCTACATTCTTGTCAGTCTGCCTTGCTATACTATTGGGCCGTGATCACTCGGGAGGTGATCACGGGTATATACTATACCTATATACATACTATACAGATGGTGACCAAAGTCGGGTCAGCTCGAAGAGTACCCGCGAGTGATTCACGGATTGGGGGCTGAAAGGACCTTTGTCCCGACGGCCCTCTGTGTGGATCTTTGTGGCGGAGCAACAGGGCAGGTTGAGACCGCCTAGGAGAGAGGTGGGCCTGGCCCTGGTCGGCGTCCGCGGTTGCTTCATAATAACACGCTTAACGAGATCTTGGTATTTGATCTGAGTCTGGCTACGAGCCTATACGCACTAACCATCTACGTGGGAGTAGTTATGGGTATCCCGACGTCGTGGTATCAGCCGAAGCACTTTAGACGTCAGCGACGGAGCGGCGCGCGCCGAATTGGACTGGAACGCCACTAGGCTAGGTCTGCTTTCGGCCGCGTACGCAACGTGCAGGTGTGCTATGGGCGATGGGCCCAGACCCCTGTGCGCTTAGGTTTAGACCGGCGTGCTGGCCTCTCTGTTTTGCCTAGGTGGGGCTGTGATGTGTTGATCTTCCGCGGCCGGGCATGACCCAGGAAAGTGTGTCCGGCCAAATGGGATCAAGCGTGTTGGGCTATGTGGTGCACCCCTGCAGGGAAGTTAATCTATTCGAATAGCCGTGATCTTCGGTAACAGGACGACTTGGAGTTGTACCTTGACCTTATGACAACTAGAACCGGATACTTAATAAAACACACCCTTCCAAGTGCCAGATACAACCGGTGGTCGCTCTACCTCAGGGATATGAGGAGGGAATCGTCGGGTAGGATTATGCTATGAGATGCTATTTGGAGATGCTACTTGGAGGACTTCAACCTACTCTCTTCTACCTGATGCAAGACGGTGGCTGCGAGAAGCGTAGTCTTCGATAAGACTAGCTATCCCCCTCTTATTCTGGCATTCTGCAGTTCAGTCCACTGATATGGCCTCCTTACGCATATACACATGCATATGTAGTGTAGTTCCTTGCTTGCGAGTACATTGGATGAGTACTCACGGTTGCTTTCTCCCCCCTTTTTCCCCTTTCCCTTCTTTCTGGTTGTCGCAACCAGAGGCTGGAGTCCAGGAGCCAGACGCCACTGTCGACGACGACCCCTACTACACTGGAGGTGCCTACTACTACGTGCTGCCCGCTGATGACGACCTAGAGTAGTTTAGGAGGATCCCAGGCAGGAGGCCTGCGCCTCTTTCGATCTGTATCCCAGTTTGTGCTAGCCTTCTTAAGGCAAACTTGTTTAACTTATGTCTGTACTCAGATATTGTTGCTTCCGCTGACTCGTCTATGATCGAGCACTTGTATTCGAGCCCTCGAGGCCCCTGGCTTGTATTATGATGCTTGTATGACTTATTTTATTTGTAGAGTTGTGTTGTGATATCTTCCCGTGAGTCCCTGATCTTGATCGTACACATTTGCGTGCATGATTAGTGTACGATTGAATCGGGGGCGTCACAATTGATGAGTGGTTTGACACACCAAATCTCAGCTTTGAAGGTCTGCAGCTTCCCATTGGCCTCGGCGTCTCTTTCAATGGCGCCATTGCTTCTGAGCTGGCTATCACTCAGCGCATCGTTGAGCTGAAGAACAAAATTGATTATGAGAAGGCTCAGTTCAAGAAGCATGTGGTGAAGCTTAGTGTGCAAGATGTCAGAAACTTCAAGGTCATGTTGCATGAGCTTAAAGAAGCCTTTCTCAAGAAGCGCCAAGAAGCCCAAGGCTCCCGCGAGCATATGAAGAGTTTGGCTGACAAGTGTGTGCTTGCCTACAATGAGGCTGAGAAGCGCAAGTCTCTTGGTCGTCCTGGCATTGACCCCAGGATGGCTGCAAAGAAGAAGAAGAAGCTCTCTACTGCCCAACCTGCGCCTTCAAGTCAAGAAGCACCTCACATTATCTTCCCAAGTAGCATGACTGGCTCGAAGCCAAAGGTCATGACAACCGCTTCAGAACAGAAGAAGACGAGGGCTGCTGAGGCTGAAGCCAGAAAGAGGAAGAATATTGAAGCCTCTGATGCTGCTCCCTCCAAGAAGAAGCGCAAAACCAAGAAGAATAGGGCTGCTCCCACAGAGCCCTTGGTTGTTGAACCTATCTCAGTGGTTCGCCCTGCGTCTGAACATCAAGAAAGATGGATGATAGTTCATGAGCCTGCTCCCACAAAGGCTCATGAAGCTAAAGATATTCCAGCAGCTGAACCCACTGCTGCTGAAGACATTGGTCAAAATGACAATGTTGAAGATGATGAAGTTCTTCCTCAGATTGAACACAATGTGGTATCATCGCCTGTTCTAACAAACAGCGAACTCATCAGCATTGGTCGTCCTCTAACGCCAATTGCTCAGGATGCATCGCGGGCTGATCACCCACAGCAACAAGACTCCCCAAGTACTCCCCAACAACAACAACAAGCTACACCACCTGTGCAAGAAGAAGTAGAAGACTTTGAGGCCCAGTCAACTCCATCTCCAAAGGCGTTGCCAGCACTTCGCAGGCTTCACAAAGGACAAAAGCCTCAAGTCCCTCTGTCGAGCGTTCCAGAAGGAGAAGTGCATCATCAACCAGTAGCACGTCAAGTGTTTCCTGAAGCCACTCCAACTGAGAATGTCTCCGCGTCTGAAGCCCAAACTGCTGAAGACAATCCGGCTGCATCAGCCGATGAAAGACAAGAAGACGTACATGTCCCTACACCCCCAGTCATTGAAGAAGTTGTTCCTGATGTGAACGCGCCAGTGCCCGACCCTCCAGCTCGTTAGGTGGAGGTTGAAAATCCTGAAGCTGCCACTACCAATGCAAGTGAAGCCAATGACGTAGTCATGGCTGAAGCTAATGTGGAGCTTGCCCCAACTAGTGTGCCTGAAGCCAATGAGGCAACTGCTTCCGAAGCACCTGCTGTAGAGCCTGAAGCCTCAGCTGCTGCCACTGCTCCTGTTCCGCCACCACGGCCTTATACAATTGAGCAAGCATATAATCATGGTCATCTAACCACTGTCTGATGGCCCATTCTGGTCCCTCCGCCTACTGCCTCTGGACCTCAATTTGATTATCATGTTGAGCATAGGCCTCAGTTCCAGAAACCAAAGCCAAGACTGCCAAGGTTCCCAGGTACTGCAAACTCTACAGGGTCCTTCAATGCAAATGGCTTCAAAAGCCACAACACCTTCTTTGACAGTGCAAAGAACCCCTACACCAAGCCAAGAATATCATCTGATCGTTTCTGGAGCTATCAGCAGCGAAGCTATTACTCCTGCATTCTGTATGATCAAGGGCGCATTTTCCCTCATATGCGCCTCGACACTGAAGCCATTGTTGGACTGCCGTGATTAGAAGAAGCACTTGACTGCTTTCGTGATGCCGGTCTGCTCAGCTTTGTGACAGACAAAGAACATTGGAATGAGGAACTTTTGCTTCAATTCTATGCTACCCTCCACATTCGCGGCTACAACAAGGATATCAAGACATGGGTTCTTGAGTGGATGATAGGAAATGTTCATCATGAAGCCAAAGCTCTCGATGTCATTGAGCTTACAGGCCTATCCACTCCCGGAGAGCTGTATGAACCTGATTGTCAACTTCACTGCAATGCACTGGAGAGCATCTTCCATAAGCCAGAGCCCAACATGAGCCAAATGTTAAGCATGTTGAAGCCACTGCCACTTGACGCTGAATACCCGAAGGAGTTCTTTGTTGATGACCTAGAGTATCTGCCTCGCACAATATATCACATCATCAGGCGAACTCTATGGCCTATCAAAGGGCATTCATCAGCGGCCAAACTTGAAGGAGCCATGAAGACATTGGTCTTTTACATCCTCAATGGCATCAGCTTCAATACTCAGGAATTCTTCATCCGGCAATTGGCTGCGTCTGGATCTGCCCTTTTTGGCCTGAAACTCTATGCTCCATGGGTCATGCGCCTTATCAAGCGACACTCTTCTATCAACTATCAGCCCTCTGCTCGCAATCATCTGATTTTTCTACCAGAGGTTGATATGTCAGTTGAAGCCATATATCCTGAGCCTGCCAAGGAGCCTCTTTGTCTTCAAAATGCTGATCACCAAAGCTTCACTCAGTCCATGGAAGGCATTCAAGTAGTAACACGTATCTATCCAATGGCTGGAAATACTCGTCTGCCTCATCATGCACAAACTGAAGCCACTGAAAGCACCATTGCCCAAAGGCCTAAGAAGCGCTCTCGTGTTCTAAATGACAGAGAACTTCTTGTGGCACTTCATCAAAAAACAAGATAAGCATCACTATTGGCTCAAGAGACAGATGCAAAGCCTCTTGGTGGACGTCAATTGCATCCGAAATCTTGCCACCAAGAATGCATTTGTTGCTCACGAGACTTGTCGGTGAACATGGAAGAGTTTGACGCTGCTTAGTGCTGAAGCAGATCTTCAAGACGATGGCTTCACTGAAAGATTCAAGTATGACTCCACTCCTCCACGGACTGCAGTCCTACGTCGCACTCCATCCCTTGAAGACTCTGACTATTCTTCCTCCGCGGCAACTGTGAACGCCAGAGTGATCGATGATGAAGATGATGCTACTTCACCGCCTCCTACTTCTGCACGCATCGACACTGCACCAAGTACGTCTGCACCGCCAAGCAACAACGACAACCCTGCTGCTTCACCTACTCATTAGGATGAGTAGATGCTCTATGTCTTCAAACCTTTTTGGTCCTTACTAACAAAAGGGGGAGAAGCGTATGAGTTGATAGTCTTCAAGCGGGTTCATATGGGCGGTTGCTTTATTGTTTTTGCCTCGTGTTTACAACTCTCGCTTTTGAAACATTTGGTTCTTTGAGTTGTAACACTAAAACTCGATGGTCGTATGCTACTTATTTGCTTTACTGTGATGCGATGATAAATTCCGCATGTGCGATGATAACTTCCGCACTTAGATCATTCTGCAGACGTCCATTTTTCATTATACATGTCATTCTATTTGCTATATCATTTCATGCATGATGAATTATCTTCATAAGTTGAAGTGGATCTCCACAAGTACAACCTGCCATGTGCATTTGCATTCCAAAAGCAAATTACTTATATGCACATCTTCAGGGGGAGCCCTTGCTACTTATGAAGACAATACACTATCCTTTACAATTTCACATACTTTATCCCTGTTGAAAACTTCAACCAGTTTGTCATCAATCACCAAAAAGGGGGAGATTGTAAGTGCATCTAGTGCCACCCCTAGTTGGTTTTGGAGTATTGACGACAAAGTTGGTTGAGGGACTAATGCGTTTGTGAGAATTGTAGGATAACGCAGGTAGTGTCCCTCATTGATTCGGTTTACCTACCGGAGATGACCCCTAAAAATGTGTGAAGACATTGAAGACAATGGTGGTATGTGAAGATATTCATATTGAAGACTATGACATGAGAAGACATTGAGTGAAGACTATGGAGCGCGAAGACTGTGTTGTTTTGCTGTTTCCTTTTCTTCTTTGTTGAGTCATAGGAACCACCGTACTGTTAAGTGGGGTCCAAGTGAACTAAGTCAGAATGACTGAAGTGATGCTCAACCCAAATCCTATGTCTTCGAGCGAAGACAATGAGAGCAAATCTTATCTAGAGCTGGATGAGTCAGCTTTGCTTGTAGCCCAAGTAAAGTTGCCGTGTGTGTTTGAAAGCTGACCGTTGGAACACGTGTCAGTTCCTTAGTGACCCAGGGTCATTTCGGACATATCAGGTCGGGTCGCCCAGTGGCTATAAATAGCCCACCCCCTACACCATAAATTGGTGGCTCCTCAGAGTTAGTGCACGGCTTTTGTCGTTTGAGAGCAACCCACCTCGAAGCCTTTGAGAGAGAGAAATCCTTGCGAGGATCAAGCCCAAACACCCAGAGCCAAAGAGTGTTAGGCATCACTGAAGTCTTTCTGTCTGTGTGACCTGAAGACTTATTACACTTGAGGACTGTGTATCCTCCAGACGGTTAGGCGTCACGTTCTGAGCATCCAAGAGTCATTGTGGATTGCCGGTGAACGAAGTCTGTGAAGGTTCAGAAGTCTACCTTGAAGACTTGCCAGAGTGATTGGGCGAGGACTGGGTGTCCTTAGCTCAAGGGGAATAAGGTGAAGACACGGTCTTCTGAGTTAAATCTCAGCCTCTCTAACCAGACGTATAGTTGTCACAACAACTGGAACTGGTCCAACAAATCCTGTGTCTTCAACAAGTGACTGGTTCTATCCTCCTCCCTCCTTTACCTAAGTTTGTCTTTGTGAAGTCATTGCCTATCTGTCGTATCTGTTTGACTTCATTGCTTGACTACTACTGTTGATTGGCTTCATACTATCTTCCATCCTGATCCTTACTACTTAGCTGCTGTTAGTCCTGTACTTTCACATCGTTGCATACTTGACTATGGCTTGCTTATGGTAGTTTATCTTCCGCTGCATATTAACTAGGTCGTTTAAATTGTTTGTCTTTGAAACTTTCAAGTTTTGAAGACTTTCATAAAAATCGCCTATTCACCCCCGCTCTAGTCGATACTAGCACTTTAAGGTTGAGATACTATGCTTGTGAGACATTGATGATCATGTGTTTGATCATAAGCTACACTTATGCATGTTTGATGATATTATCCTACCTATCTTATGTGATCATTCACTATGCTTGGTGATGAGTGCTTGTATTCATTATTTATTATTTTAAGCGCTCCACCAAGATGTATGTGACATGGAAGAGTAACCCATGAGCCTAATTCATTGTGCATTTGCAGTCCAAAGCAAATCTAAAACTATGCACAAATTTAGGGGGAGCTCTTGCTTATCACATACTTCTCAAAGCGACGATGTTATTCAATCTTATTATCATTTGTCGAAGCTTTGATCTATATGTTGTCATCAATTACCAAAAAGGGGGAGATTGAAAGTGCAACTATCCCTAGGTGGTTTTGGTAATTCATAACAACATATAGCTCATTGAGCTAATGCTATTCCAAGACTATTATTTCAGGAAAGCTCAATGAATGGCATGGCATGGATGATGAAAGTGGATCCCTCAAAATACTAAGGACAAAGGATTGGCTCAAGCTCAAAAGCTCAAGACTCTTCATTTTATATTTTAGTGATCCAAGATCACATTGAGTCTATAGGAAAAGCCAATACTATCAAGGAGGGATGAGGTGTTGCTTAATGAGCCTCTTGCTTCATGTTCTTTGTGATATGCTCCAAAACCCTCAACTACTTTCCCACATCCACAAATGACCTACATCCAAAGCCAAAATCGGTCACACCGATTCTTCCTATCCGGCGCCACCGATTCCAAAAGTCATAGCCACTGCCACAAACCCTAAGCAAATCGGTCTTACCGATAGGGATCTCGGTCTCACCGAGATGGGATTGTAATCTCTCTGTTTCCCTTCGTAACATTTCGGTCTAACCGAAGTGAGAGATCGGTCCCACCGAGATTGCAATGTAAACTCTCTGTTTCCTTTTTGTAACATTTCGGTCTCACCGAAAAGAGCAAATTGGTCCCACCGAGTTTACCTGACCAACTCTCTGGAAAGCTTATTACCAAATCGGTCTCACCGAGTTTGTGTAATTGGTCTTACCGAGATTATGTTATGCCCTAACCCTAACCGAATCAGTCTCACCGAGATGCATGTCAGTCCCACCGAAAATCACTAACGGTCACTAGGTTTACTAAATCGGTCCGACCGAGTTTAACGATTCGGTCCCATCGAGTTTGGTAAATTGTGTGTAACGGTTAGATTTTGTGTGGAGGCTATATATACCCCTCCACCTCCTCTTCATCCGTGGAGAGAGCCATCAGAACGAACCTACACTTCCAACTTACCATTTCTGAGAGAGAACCACCTACTCATGTGTTGAGGCCAAGATATTCCATTCCTACCATATGAATCTTGATCTCTAGCCTTCCCCAAGTTTCTTTCCACTCAAATCTTCTTTCCACCAGATCCAAAACCTATGAGAGAGAGTTGAGTGTTGGGGAGACTATCATTTGAAGCACAAGAGCAAGGAGTTCATCATCAACGCACCATTTGTTACTTCTTGGAGAGTGGTGTCTCCTAGATTGGCTAGGTGTCACTTGGGAGCCTCCGACAAGAATGTGGAGTTGAACCAAGGAGTTTGTAAGGGCAAGGAGATCGCCTACTTCGTGAAGATCTACCGCTAGTGAGGCAAGTCCTTCGTGGGCGATGGCCATGGTGGGATAGACAAGGTTGCTACTTCGTGGACCCTTCGTGGGTGGAGCCCTCCGTGGACTCGCGCAGCCGTTACCCTTCGTGGGTTGAAGTCTCCATCAATGTTGATGTACGATAGCACCACCTATCGGAACCACGCCAAAAACATCCGTGTCTCCAATTGCGTTTGAATCCTCCAAACCCTTCCCTTTACTTTCTTGCAAGTTGCATGCTTTAATTTCCACTGCCTATATACTCTTTGCATGCTTGCTTGAATTGTGTGATGATTGCTTGACTTGTCCCAAAGTAGCTAAAATCTGCCAAACTCTAAAATTGGGAAAAGGTTAAGTTTTTATTGGTCAAGTAGTCTAATCAGCCCCCCCCCTCTAGACATACTTCAAGGTCCTACAGGCGACCTACTGTGTTCTACTCTTCCTTGTTTTTTTGTGTGGCGCGGCCTCGTTGGCAGCAGGGCAGGGCCTCGACGGAGCCGATGATGTCCTGTGTCTCGTTGCCGGCGGGGCGGCGCCTCAGTGGAGCGGGGGAAAACCTCCCTCTCGTTGCCGGCAGGGTGGGGCCTTGGCTGGGCCGGCGATGTCCTCTGCCTCGTTGTTGGAGGGGCGAGGCCTCGACGGAGTAGGGCCTTCGCCTCGGTGCCGGTGGGGCAGGGCCTTGGCGGAGTCGGCGATATCCTCTATCTCGTTGTCGGCGGGGCGGCGCCTCGGCAGAGCGAGGGAAATCCTCCCCCTCATTGCCGGCAGGGTGGGGCTTCGGCTGAGCCGACGATGTCCTTTGCCTTGTTGTTGGCGGGGTGGGGCCTCGGCAGAGCCGGCGGTGTCCCCTGCCTCGTTGTTGGCACCGCGGGGCCTCGGCGGAGAAGGGCCTCATCGACGCCAGCGGATCGGGCACTCGTCGGAGCTAGCATTGTCCTCTGCCTCGTCCTCGGTCTCGCCAAACAGCGCCTCGCCCACTTCATCGCCCTCTTTGTAGGCGGCCGCAGCCTTAGCCACCCGCATGTGGTACCGCCAGCGCTCGAGGCGGCTCTCGCGGGCGGAGCGGTATGAGTCGAGCAACGCCTCCTGCTCCGCCCGCTCCGCGGCGATCTGCTCCTCCGCCTGCAGGTGCTCCTGTTGGAGATGGTGGTTGTAGGCGGCGTCGGCCTGCGCCTCCCGGAACTACTCCTCGCGCTTCTGCCTCACCGTGTCCATGTATTGGGCACAGACCTCGCCGATGGTCATGGGGCAATGCACTAGCGAGGATGGCGCGAAGGAGGGGGTTGGCTCCGGATCGTTCACTACCATGTTCTCCATTAGGACGTCGTCGTCCTCCGGCTGCCTGCCGGCCATCCAGTCGGCAGCAATGGCTGCCATCTCCTTGTGGTTCGTCGACCGCCCGCCCCGAAGAGTGTTGGAGCGTGCGGAAGCCATGTTGGGCAGTAGTGGTGTGGACAGGAGAAAGGGAATGGATGTGGATGACTGCGGCTATGGCCGGCACAACAGTTTATATAGCAATGTTGGGAGGCGGAGGGACGGACGTGTGGTGCCGGAGTAGCCGCCTCGGCAACCGCGTATCATTAATGTGGGCGGCAGACGGATGGACGGACGTCACTTGTGTCGTTTGAAGGTGAAGCAATCGCCTGCACCGGGAAGCGGGGCGGGCGGCGCTGACCGTTTCGGGCGGAAAGCGCGCACGGGCGAGGGAGTCGGTCTGGGTGGGCCAGGGCAGTCAGACTCATGCTTGGCAGCGGGTCGGTCCAGCAGCCGGACATGCTGACTTGCCAGCAAGCTCGCCGAGCTGAGCGACGACAATCAGACAATGGACGTAGCTTCCGACCAGGAGCCGGCGCCACTATCCAAGCCGGTTCATGCCATGTTCACCATAGAGTAGGTGCGGCCGCACTACCACGCCCTAATGGTGGAAGAGCTACCAGCGCAGGAGGACCCATGCTGCAACCTCCATCTCCTCAACGAGCACCGGTGAACAAGCGAACGACAATGGCGTCGCGGACATGTGGCCCTATGATCTTGGCTTCCCGAATGAGCAGCGGGCGCTGTATCAGACCATCTGTAGGGCCTGCGAGGCCCTCTCCATCGTCCTTCGAGTTGTTGCGCTCGCCGTGGCGCCGCCGTCTCGCGTTGTCAACATGGTCAACGGACACGAGGAATGAGGAGATGACTTTACTTGGAGAGGATGACAGTGGGGACCCACCAGGGCCATAGCCGCACGTACGCAAGTGCCTCCTTACTATATAAAACTATTAATCTTTTTTGCTTCCTCCTGGTTTTTGACATCACGATCCCACACCATTGTCAACCTATGTAGTCAATAAACGAGAGAATTGCACAAGGAGCGGCCGACAGCTGGGACCAAGCAGCTCGATCAGTATTTGTGTTTTTGAGGTGTGAGCATTGCAGAGTTTTTCTTGAGCGACGTTTTCGATGTTGTTCAGAGGAGAGAGCATGGTATTAACTGGGCGGGCTATGGCCCGTCTAGCCCAGGCCAGATATCCAGCCCAGATATTATTATTTTTCAAGCTGAAAATGGCTAGCCCAGCTATATTTTGTTTACGAATACCCATGCAAGGTCAAGTTGTTATTCTCCGGCCTGCTGGGCTGCAAATCTTTCCTATCACGGATGCATTAGGCTTAACAAGAAAATGGGCTTTAAGAAATAATAAATGGGATGTAACTATAACAACTGGGCAGTAATTATAAAAAATGCACCAGACACGTGATTACTTTATAAATATTATTTTTGGATATTGAAAATTTTAATTTCATTAATTGTTGCACGCGCAATGTTTCGTTGGATTTTTACGTAATATAATTTTATATTGAAATTGTATTTAATCTGACCTAGAAATTTTGGGATAAAAATATTTCGGATCCCATTAACATGTGGGAAATTTTATTGAATTCTGTTTTGAACAGTTGGTTGAAATTATCAATTGTTGTCCTAGCTAAAAATGGGCCGTACTTTTAACAAACTGTAAATGGGTTGTAGTAAATTCCATTAGAATTCAAAATGGGATGCACATTCTTACAAATCTCAAATGGGCTATAAGTTCTCTGCCACACACTTGTGGCCTTACTAAGTTGACGCGTGCCCTCAAAAAAAAAAGTTGACGCGTATGCAAGGTTTTGTCAACTTATAGTCAACACACGGTTCTAGCAGCAGTGGCTGTTGGATGTCCATCCAACGGATGCCGTGCTTGTTCTTCAATCTTGGATATTCTAGCTTCACCCGCCCAAAAAATGATTCCTCCCCCAGACATCCGGGGTGCACCGTTTCGGAAGCTGACCTATGGGCCTCTAAGTTGACGCGTACCAAGGGCTTTGTCAACTTTGTCAATATAAACGATTCTAGCTGCAGTGACCGTACAATGTCCATCCAACGGCCATCTTGCTCCAGCCGCCCAAAGCAGCGCCAGCCGTGCCACCTGCTCTTGCCTCCCGTGGCCGGCTGTGCTGTCGTGGAGGCCTCACCTCCCCCTACTACTCCCACCGCTGGCCAGGCCATCCCTCCACTCACCCACAAGCCCTGTTATTCTGCAGCAACGGCAGCCTCACACCGCAGCCGAACCAGTGAACCCTCGTACTCCTCTCCGCGTGGGCATCCACTGCCGCGTCTTCCTTGGCTCCGTGTCGTCCCCTTCCTAGGCCTCGCCGTTATCCACCGCCTTGGTGCTCTCGGCATGGCTTGGTCAATGTGGTCAACGACCGACTTCCATCAGAAGAGTATTGTACGTGGAGAGGCTGATAGCTGGGCCCACGGCCGCAGAAAGGAAGTGCCTCCTTATTACGCGGAAAATAATGATTCCTCCACCTGACAGCAGGGACCCACCGAATGGGCCACCGTATTTCACGAAAAAAATATTTCCCCCGTGACTGCTGGGACCTTCCAGCTACATCTTCGCACGCAGGGAAGTGCATCCATATTACGTGCCAAAAAATGATTCGCCCCCTGACTGCTGGGACCCACCAGCTACATCTTCGCACGCAAGGAAGTTCCTGACAGTCGGGACCCACCTGGTTGAAGCGTACGTAGCGTTGTCATTCTGGTTGTGAACGTGTACGTACATGTTGGTCGATGTAGAGGCGCGCACGTGTCATAGTAGAGGCACACACGTACCATGTACACGTACGTATAGCTGCCAGGGTGCAAGAAAGTAAATACGGCCACATATGTACATACGGGCGGGGTCTTGAACGCCTACTCGTGCATACGTACGGCCAGGGCTCGTGTACATGGCTGGGTCAGAACGGGGAAATAGCATCGTTGTCGTGTTCATGGGGAGGCAACGGAATGCGTCATGTTCATTGCGAGGCAACGGAACGTGTGGGAGCCAACCGGCTTGGACGGAACAGCCGATGGAAAAGAGGCCTGGCGTACCGCGGAACGGAGGAAACGACCTTGTGTTCGACCGACCACGTTCAAAACGGGATCCTGTTCATCGAGGGGTCTGGCGTACTGCAAAACAGAGGAAACGGACTTCTGTTGGACCTTCTACAGTCAAAACAGGGTCCTGTTGATCAGGAGGGGTGTGGCGTACCGCAAAATGGAGGAAACGGACTTGTGTTGGAGCTCTACGGTCGAAACGGGGGTCATGTTCATCGGGAGGGGTGTGGCGTACCGCAAAACGGGACTCAACGGGATACTGTTCATCTCCACCGTTGACCTCCTCCAGCCTCCATGGGCTACTGTTCATCCACCGTCGACCTCCTCCAGCCTCTACCTGCGACTGTTCATCCACGGCCTCCTGTTCATCTAGCCTCCACCGCACGCTACTCCACCGGCTACTGTTCAACCAGCCCTCTCCACGGGCTCCTGGTCAACCACCCCTCCACGGGCTACCGTTCAACCAACCCTCCACCGGCTACTGTTCAACCAGCCCTCCACCGGCTACTGTTCAACCTTCCCTCCATGGGGTCCTGTTCATCCAGCCCTCCACGGGGTCTTGTTCATCAAGCCCCAACCGGCTCGATCGATCGGGGTCCTGTTCATTGATACGTCTCCAATGTATCTATAATTTTTGATTGCTCCATGCTACTTTATCTACTGTTTTAGGCAATATTGGGCTTTATTATCCACTTTTATATTATTTTTGGGACTAACCTATTAACCGGAGGCCCAGCCCAGATTTGCTGTTTTATGCCTATTTCAGTGTTTCGAGGAAAAGGAATATCAGACGGAGTCAAAACGGAACAAAATCAACTAGAGAAGTTATTTTTGGAAGGAAACCCACTTGATGGACTTGGACCCCACGTCAGAAGATACGGGAGGTGCTCACGAGAGTGGGGGGCGCACCCTCCCCCTGGGCGCGCCCCCTGCCTCGTGGGGCCCCCGTAGCTCCACCGACGTTCTCCCTGCACCCATATATACCTATGTACCCTAAAACTTCCAGAACAGAAGATAGATCGGGAGTTCCGCCGCCGCAAGCCTCTGTAGTCACCAAAAACCAATCGGGACCCCATTCCGGCACCCTGCCGGAGGGGGATCCCATCACCGGAGGCCATCTTCATCATCCCGGTGCTATCCATGACAAGGAGGGAGTAGTTCACCCTCGGGGCTGAGGGTATGTACCAGTAGCTATGTGTTTGATCTCTCTCTCTCTCTCTCTCTCGTGTTCTCTCTCGTGTTCCTCTATGGCACGATTTTGATGTATCCCGAGCTTTGCTATTGTAGTTGGATCTTATGATGTTTCTCCCCCTCTACTCTCTTGTGATGAATTCAGTTTCCCCTTTGAAGTTATCTTATCGGATTGAGTCTTTTATGAACACTTGATGTATGTCTTGCGTGGGATAACCGTGGTGATAATGGGTTATTCTATTGATCCACTTGATGTATGTTTTGGTGATCAACTTGCGGGTTTCGTGACACTTGGGAACCTATG
Source organism: Triticum aestivum (assembly GCF_018294505.1). Classification (NCBI taxonomy): domain Eukaryota; kingdom Viridiplantae; phylum Streptophyta; class Magnoliopsida; order Poales; family Poaceae; genus Triticum; species Triticum aestivum. The sequence continues at coordinate 408,821,230 of NC_057798.1, forward strand.
AATAGGGGTTGGCACACGTTCTTGACTCTCCGGTAGTAGCTTTGGGGCACTCTTTGAAGTACTTTTATGTTGGTTGGATGAATCTGAGATTGTGTGATGCATATCGTATAATCATGCCCACGGATACTTGAGGTGACAATGGAGTATCTAGGTGACATTAGGGTTTTGGTTGATTTGTATCTTAAGGTGTTATTCTAGTACGAACTCTTTTATAGATCGATCCGAAAGAATAGCTTTGTGGTGGTTTCGTACCCGACCATAATCTCTACGTTTGTTCTCCGCTATTAGTGGCTTCGGAGTGACTCTTTGTTGCATGTTGAGGGATTTTCATATGTTCTATCTATGTTATTATTGTTGAGAGAACTTACACTAGTGAAAGTATGAACCCTAGGCCTTGTTTCCTATCATTGCAATACCGTTTACGCTCACTTTTACCGCTTGTTACCTTGCTGTTTTTATATTTTCAGATTACAAATACCTTTATCTACTATCTATTTTGCACTTGTATCACCATCTCTTCGCCGAACTAGTGCACCTATACAATTTACCATTGTATTGGGTGTGTTGGGGACACAAGAGACTTTTTATTATTTGGTTGCAGGGTTGCTTGAGAGAGACCATCTTCATCCTATGCCTCCTACGGATTGATAAACCTTAGGTCATCCACTTGAGGGAAATTTGCTACTGTCCTACAAACCTGTGCACTTGCAGGCCCAACAACGTCTACAAGAAGAAGGTTGTGTAGTAGACATCGAGCTCTTTTCTGGCGCCGTTGCCGGGGAGGTGAGTGCTTGAAGGTATATCTTTAGATCTTGCAATCGAATCCTTTTGTTTCTTGTTTTATCACTAGTTTAGTTTATAAAAGAAAATTACAAAAAATGGAATTGAGTTTGTCTCATACGCTTCACCTTTTTAATATCTTTCGTGAGTATGATGGAAAGGATAATTGTGCTCAAGTGCTAGAAGAAGAAATCTATAGAATGTTTTTATTTGATGAGCATGATTGCAATGTTGTTAGTATGAATTCCTTGAATATCCATGATGCTAATGATATGCAAAGCCACAAGCTTGGGGAAGCTATGTTTGATGAATATGATATATTTTGTCCCCCAAGCTTTGATGAGCAAATTTACTATGATGAAAGCATGCCTCCTATCTATGATGATTATTGTGATGATACGTATGCTATAAAGAAGAATTTTGCTTATGTGGAGAGTAGTAAATTTTTTATGCTTGTAGATCATGAAAAGAATGCTTTTGGTGCTGGTTATATTGTTGAATTCATTCATGATGCTACTGAAAATTATTATGAGGGAGGAATATATGCTTGTAGGAATTGCAATAATATCAAGTTTCCTCCCTATGTGCTTAAATTCTTGAGGCTATGCTTATTTTACCTTCCTATGCTAGTTGATTATTGTTCTCCTAAGTTATTTGCTCACAAAATCCCTATGCATAGGAAGTGGGTTAGAGTTAAATGTGCTAGTCATATGCTTCATGATGCTCTCGTTATGTTTCAATTCTTATCATTTATGTGAGCATCATTGTCATCATCATGCCTAGCTAAAAGGCATTAAAGAAAAGCGCTTGTTGGGAGACAACCCAATATTTATCCTTACTGTTTTTGTGTGTCCACATGATTATGCTACTGTAGTAATCATGTTTTGTAGCTTTTGTTTCAATAAAGTGCCAAGTAGAACCTTTGGGAAGACTTGGGTGAAGTTTATGTGATCTTGCTGTGAAAAACAGAAACTTTAGCGCTCACGAGAATAGCTGCCATTGTTTACTGGAGAGTGATTTTAGGTTGATTCTTCTTGCAGATGATTAATAGACAAATTGCTCAGGTCGAGAAATTTATTTCATAATTTTTGGGGTTCCAGAAGTATACGTTTTATACACATTACTACAGACTGTTCTGTTTTTGACAGATTCTGTTTTCTATGTGTTGTTTGCTTATTTTGATGAATCTATGAGTAGTACCGGAGGGTATGAACCATAGATAAGTTGGAGTACAGTAGATATTACACCAATATGAATTTAGAATGAGTTAATTACAGTACCTAAGTGGTGGTTTTATTTTCTTATACTAACGGAGCTTACGAGTTTTGTGTTGAGTTTTGTGTGGTTGAAGTTTTCAAGTTTTGGGTAAAGATTCGATGGACTATGGAATAAGAAGTGGCAAGAGCCTAAGCTTGTGGATGCCCAAGGCACCCCAAGGTAATATTCAAGGACAACCAAGCAACTAAGCTTGGGGATGCCCCGGAAGGCATCCCCTCTTTCGTCTTCGTTCATCGGTAACTTTACTTGGAGCTATATTTTTATTCACCACATGATATGTGTTTTGCTTGGAGCGTCAATTTCTTTTGTTAGTTTTTGCTTTCTGTTAGTTAGAATTGTGTTTTGCCTCTTTAGTTTCAATAAAAAAGTCAAGGATAGCCTTTGCCATGCTTATTTTGCTAGTTTGCATGTTGCTGTTTGAAAACAGAAAGTTTACCGCTGTTGCAAAAATTCCCTAGAAAAGTCAGAGCATGGTCTAACGTTGAATCTTTTTTATTATTGAGCTCTGATAAATTTACTACAGTGTGAATTTTAGTTCATAATTTTTGGAGTCAGGGAAGTATGGATACTCTTGCATTCTTTACAGACTGTACTGTTTTGACAGATTGTTGTTATGTTTGATTTGTTTGCATATGTTTGTTTGTTTAATGATTCTATTTGCGGATAGGAGTATTAAATATGCAGAGGCATTTAGTATTCAATGTTGAATAATAATTTTAGTAATTTGTTACATTAGAAAATGATAAGGTTTTGCATTAGTTTATACTAACCTATCTCACGAGTTCTTGTTGAGTTTGTTGTGATTGAAGCTTTTGATAAAAAGAAGAAACCATGATATGAGAGGAATTAAGGAGACACAAAAGTTCAAGCTTGGGGATGCCCAAGGCACCCCAAGATAATATTTCAAGAAGTCTCAAGCATCTAAGCTTGGGGATGCCCCGATAGGCATCCCACCTTTCTTCTTCAACAACTATCGGTTAGTATCGGTTGAGCCTAAGTTTTTGCTTCTTCACATGAGTTGTGCTATCCCTGCAATATAGTTTTCTTTAGCTTTGCTTGCTGTTTTGATTAAAGTATCAAGATCTGAAATTCTTTAATGAGAGAGAGCCTTACACAAATTGGAATTTGCTAGAATACTCTATGTGCTTCACTTATATCTTTTTGAGCGTAATAATTTTTGCTCTAGCACTTCACTTATATCTTTTAGAGCACGGTGGTGGATTTGTTTTTAAAGAAACTATTGATCTCTCATGCTTCACATAGATTATTTTGAGAGTCATTAATAGCATGGTAAATTGCTTAATGTTAATATACTTAGTGATCAAGATATGTGAAACTTTCTTTTGAGTGAATTGAATACTAAGATAAATTTAATGCTTAATAATTGTTTTGAGATATGGAGGTAATAATATCAAAGTCATGCTAGTTGAGTAGTTGTGAATTTGAAAAGTTGTGAATTTGAAAAATACTTGTGTTGAAGTTTGCAAGTCCTGTAGCATGCATGTATGGGTAAAGTTGTGTAACAAATTTGAAGCATGAAGTGTACCTGGCTTGTGCATCCTTATGAGTGGCGGTCGGGGACGAGCGATGGTCTTTTCCTACCAATATACCCCCTAGGAGCATTGTGTGTAGTACTTGATTTTTGATGGCTTCTAAATTTTTGCAACAAGTATATGAGTTCTTTTGACTAATGTTGAGTCCATGGATTATACGCACTCTCACCTTTCTGCCTTTGCTAGCCTCTTCGGTACCGTGCATTGCCCTTTCTCACATTGAGAGTTGGTGCAAACTTCGCCGGTGCATCCAAACCCCGTGATATGATACACTCTTTCACACATAAACCTCCTTATATCTTCCTCAAAACAGCCACCATACCTACCTATTATGGCATTTCCATAGCCATTCCGAGATATATTGCCATGCAACTTTCCACCGTTCCGTTCATCATGACATACTTTACTTTTGTCATATTGCCATTGCATGATCTTGTAGTTGACATCGTATTTGTGGCAAAGCCACCATGCATTATTTTTCATACATGTCACTCTTGATTCATTGCATCATCCCGGTACACCGCCGGAGGCATTCATATAGAGTCATATCTTGTTCTAGTTTGGAGTTGTAATTGTTGAGTTGTAAGAAAAATAAAAGTGTGATGATCATCATTATTAGAGCATTGTCCCAAGTGAGGAAAGGATGATGGAGACTGTGATTCCCCCACAAGTCGGGATGAGACTCCGGATGAAAAAAAAAAGAGGCCAAGGAAGCCCAAACAAATAAAAAAATGCCATAAAAAAAGAAAAGGCCCAAAATCAAAAAAATAAACAAAATAAAAAAGAGAGAAAAAGAGAGAAGGGACAATATTACTATCCTTTTACCACACTTGTGCTTCAAAGTAGCACCTTGTTCTTCATGTAGTGAGTCTCATATATTGTGCTTCAAAGTAGCACCTTGTTCTTCATGTAGTGAGTCTCATAAGTTGTCTTTTTATACTAGTGGGAATTTTTCATTATAGAACTTGGCTTGTATATTCCTACGATGGGCTTCCACAAATGCCCTAGGTCTTCATGAGCAAGCAAGTTGGATGCACACCCACTAGTTTTCTTTTGTTGAGCATTCATAGCTATAGTGCATCCGTTGCATGGCAATCCCTACTCACTCACATTGATATCTATTGATGGGCATCTCCATAGCCCGTTGATACGCCTAGTTGACATGAGACTTTCTCCTTTTTGTCTTCTCCACACAATCCCCATCATCATATTCTATTCCACCCATAGTGCTATATCCATGGCTCACGCTCATGTATTGCCTGAAGATTGAAAAAGTTTGAGATTATTTAAGTATGAAACAATTGCTTGGCTTGTCATCAGGGGTATAGAAGTTGGGGACATCTTTGTGTGACGAAAATGAAGCATAGCCTAACTATATGATTTTGTAGGGATGAACTTTCTTTTGCCATGTTATTTTGAGAAGACATGATTGCTTTGATTAGTATGCTTGAAGTATTATTATTTTTGTGTCAATATGAACTTTTGTCTTGAATCTTTCGGATCTGAATATTCATATCACAATTAAGAAGATTTACATTAAAATTATGCCAAAGTATCACTCCGCATCAAAAATTCTTTTTTATCATTTACCTACTCGAGGACGAGCAGGAATTAAGCTTGGGGATGCTTGATACGTCTCCAACGTATCTATAATTTTTGATTGCTCCATGTCACACCCTAGCTAGTTCATGCATTAGAGTGTTGCATCATGTCTATTTTTCTCAACAGAAACTGGAAATGGGGATGACAGAACCCCCAGCCCCTCTGAAACCAACTAGGATTTACTAAAAATATTTTCAATGAACTTGAAATGCCCTTCTAAAATGTCCATCATTTTTGTCTTGGTTCAGAACCTCTGCCAAAAGTGGTGCTCAATTTTCTAGGTCATCCTAAGGTTTCTGAATTAAATCATAAGTATTTGAGTTTGGGCATTTAAATTATATAAATTATTTTAAATGCTCAAATAATCCCAAACTAAAATGCTCCATGCTGTATATATTCCAGTTAGTGGCCATGAGCAGTTTGGGGAATTTTGGAGTTGTTTAGGTATTTTTAGTAAGTCCACAAAGTTACAGAATAATTAAAAAAGATAAATAAGAGAGAGAGAGAGAGAGAGTGAACTAACCCGGCAGCCCGCCTAGCCAGCCCACCAGCCGGCCCAGCCCAGCAGCCGCTCCAGCGAGCTGCTTGCCTTTGCTAGGCAGGCAGGCAGGTGCTCGACGGCGACGCCAGCGCACGCCACGCAGCTGCCCGCCGCCCTGCTTCACCCCCTCGCCTCTCTACTGGCCTGGATGAGCTCCACGTCGAGCCTCGAACCCCCAGGACACACCCATTCGCCCCCAGCTCCTCTCCCTCGCTCTCCCGCATCATGGCCGACGCCACCGCAGCCGCACCGTCGCCGTAGTCGCGCTCTCCGTCGTCCCCGCACCGTGCCACCGTGTCCAGGAGCTCCGCCGCCCTCCTCTCCTTCGAGCTAGTCGAGCCCCGAGCGCTCGCGTGCCCCGAAGCCACTGCACCGACCTCGTCCGGTCCGCCATCGCCGGAGATCCCCTTCGCCGTCGCCGCAGCACCAGCTCGTCCCCGACCGCGCCGTCTACTTCTTCGAGATCGCCGTGAGCCCAACTACCTCTCCCCCCTTTCCTCTCTCGTTCTCGTGCACCACAGCGAGTGCACGAAGCTTCACCGCACGCACCGCCGCCGAGCTCGTCGCCGACGTGTCTCCGGCCAACCACCGGTCACACCACCGTGTCCAACGCACTCACCGCACCCGCAGGAACCCGTAGCATCACTCCACGCGCCTCGCCGTGCCCCCTAGCGTCGAGTTCGACCTCACCCGAACTCCGGCAACCGCCAAAGTCATCGCCGGTGATGTTTCCGGCCACCCCGAGCTCAATCACCACCACCACCAAGAGCTGCGGCTTGCTCCCAGCTACCCGTAGATGCCCTCCACCGCTCATTTAGTCGCCGGAACACACAAAAGCACTCTCGCCGCCGCGTTCAGCCTCGCCGGCGGCTAAACGCCGGTGAGTTGACCCCGCTGACCCTCGTTTGTCCACGGGTGGGCCCAGTTTGACCCCCCTGGGTCAATGACAGGTGGGGCCCAGCCCTGTTAACTAATCAGGATTAGTTTTAATTGATATTTAGTTAAACTAATTACACTGACACATGGGACCCACTAGTCAGGGTTGACCTGGACTGTTCCGTTGACCGCTGACATCATCCTGACGTAATGCTGACGCACTAAGTTATTTACTGGAATTATTATTACACAGGAAATTCCAGAAAATACCCCAAACTTTAAAAAATCATAGAAATTAATCTGTAACTCCAAATGCAAAGTTTTATATATGAAAAATGATCAGAAAAATCCAATCTATCCATCTATACCGGTTTCATGCATGTTTAAGCAAGCCAACCTGATGTTTAGTGCAGAACAAGATAAAGCACTTAAAAGGGCCATTTATGAGTTTGAAACTTGAATCTTTGGTTCAAACTAGTTCAAACCCATCTGGTCTTAGTTGCATTAGCCCAATACACTCATTTTGCCATGTCTCATGCATGCATCATATTGTTGCATATTGTTTGGTGATGTTGTGTATCGGTGCTCTTTGTGGCAGGTTCTGCCTCCGAGGAGTACCACGATTACCCTAGCGAAGAACAATATCAGAGCATCGACCCATCAGGCAAGCAACCAACCATTTGATCATATCGATACAATCCCATGTTCTCGCTTCTGCTCTCTTTTACTGCATTAAGACAACGCGTTTCAAACTGCTGTGTGCTATGGTAGTTGAACCCATTTCCTCTGCATGACCTGTCATTGCCACAGTAACTAGATGAAACCCACTAGCATGTGTAGGAGTTGATTGAGCCATATGTATGTGTTGTTCCTACCTTGCTATGCCTGCTATGCTTAGAGTCGTGTCAGGTCTAGTTCATCTGGGTGATGGGCTAGAGTGAAATGATCATGCCGGTAATGAGAGTGATGTGGTGAACACGATTTGGTAAAGGTATCGATGAAAGGCCATGTAGGAGTACATGGTGGGTTGTTTCATTGAAGCCAACCTTAAGCACTGAGATCTGTATGTGTGATTTAAGATTCAGCTACTACCATGCATTGGGCCCTGAAATATGACCCCGCTCGACTTCTTATTCACTCTAGTCCTCTGTACAGGAGTTGCAAGTAGTTTCTGGTGTTTGTAGTTTACTAGAGGCCGTGGGCAGCGCTGACCCGCGGGGTGGGCTGTGATGTGGTAGGTACGTGGCCGGGAATACCGGGCACCCGTTAGGTGTCACGAAACCCTGTACACATCGTTCGGGGCCGTATGTGGAACCCCGGCCGGACTCCCTGCGGATGGAACCTGAATAGGCGATAAACCTGGACTAGAGACTTAGGTGTTTAGGTAGGTCGTGGTCTACACCCACGTCGGCTTTCGCTTGAAGTCTGCCGAGCACATGTCGTGTGCAGACGCTAAGTGGTGGAAACATGTATGAAGAAGTACACCCCTGCAGGGTTAACATGATCAATTCGAATAGCCGCGTCCGCGGTAAAGGACTACTTGGTTGCCTATACAGTTCATAGACAAGTAAATGGATACTACTAAAAATCTCAAGATAAGCGTGAGTGCCGAGGTTGGCTCTTCCGTAGGATGACGGAGGTGGATCCTCGGTGGTGTATTGAACTGGTGTGTAGTGGACTCGTGTGCGCAAAACCATTTCAAGTTGGTGTCTCGTAGGATAGCTTCGCCAAGAGTCAAAGCTGGCTTGCCGCAATAACCCCACCAACCCTTCTTGATAATGTGCATGTATGTAGGATCTGATGTAAGTCTTGTTGAGTACCTATGTACTCATGCTGCTTTAATTTACATTTTTCAGAAGACGCTGCAACCCCTTCTGATGGGTTCTTCGTAGACGTTGACATTAATGAGTAGACTGAGGCCCAGGTGGTGACCCTGAGCTTGTGAAGGACCACGTAGTATAGCCAGGCTTTCCCAAGCCTCTTTTATTTTACTAGTTGTCTGTACTTAGACAAGTTAATTCCACTGTTGGCTTGTATGTTTGTATGACTTGAATGCTGGGTCGTGTGACCCGTACTTGTGTGTATGATATGTATGGCTCCCTGAGCCTTTAAATAAAATACTTGTGTTGTAGAGTCATGTTGTGATGCCTTGTTGTATTTGCACATATCGAGCATATTGTGTGTATGATTGAAATGCTTGGTATGTGTGGGATCTGACTATCTAGTTGTTTATTCTTAGTAGCCTCTCTTACCGGGAAATGTCTCCTAGTGTTTCCACTGAGCCTTGGTAGCTTGCTACTGCTCCGGAACACTTAGGCTGGCCGGCATGTGTCCTTCTTCGTTCCTGTGTCTGTCCCTTCGGGGAAATGTCACGCGATGGATACCGGAGTCCTGTTAGCCCGCTACAGCCTGGTTTACTGGAGTCCTGCTAGCCCAGTGCTACAGCCCGGGTTCACCTGCTGATGACCGACACGTTCGATGCTGGGTCATGGATGCCTGTCCCTGTAAGTCTGCGCCACTTTGGGTTTACGACTAGCCATGTCAGCCCGGGCTCCTTACCATATGGATGCTAGCGACACTATCATATATGTGTGCCAAAAGGCGCAAACGGTCCCGGGCAAAGGTAAGACGACACCCGTGGGAATACCGTGTGTGAGGCCGCAAAGTGATATGAGGTGTTACATGCTAGATCGATGTGGCATCGAGTCGGGGTCCTGACAGCGTTGGCATCAGAGCCGGACTGCCTGTAGGTTCTCCAAGCCAAACTGGTCGATGTTGAGTCTAGAAATTCTTTACTTATATGTAGGGGAATTGATTGTGGGATGGAACATAAGGCTCTTTTTACTCCTTTATCTCATGACATTCTGATCTGAGTCAGTCTATTCTTCCACCGGGGGTTAAGGAATTAAGATGTCTCCTCTCTATCAGGTTCACGTGTTACTAATCAGTAGTACCTTATAGGTTGATGGATACAAGCCTAGTTCAGTTCTACTACCCCATTATGTTGCTAAGATGGACCCAGAACCTTGATATGATGTTGTTGAGTGTCTATGCTATTCTTTGCAAAATGCCTCAAAATCCTTTTGAGCATTTACAGCCGTTATGCCGTCCAATTCCTGCTAGAAATTCTAATGTCTTGTGTTATATCATGTTCCAGATGGCTTCCCGTCCTCAGAATCAAGTGGTTCGTTTGACTCGATGTCTAGATGTACCCGGCCATACTGCCATGTTGGTCAGGGTAATGACTGAGGCAGGGTACCATTTGTATCCTGAGTACACGGTTGAAGAACAATTCCGAGACTTTAATCAAAGTCAATATTTTTGCACTGTCAGGATATTTCCATCTTATCCTGGATCTACCGAGCCCCTCCACTGCTCCTATGGACTCGGGGTTACTATTGAGATGGCTGTGCAGGATGCTGCCTACTCTATGATGACCATCATGCGAGTCAGGACTGGCCTATTTCGGGACTCCGACTTCCGGTATATGCCAGCTTCACTCCCGGGAGCACAAGGGTATCTCCAGGCTATCTATGCTGACTCCACTCAGGAGGACTCACTAACCCGCACCACTGCACAGTTGCTTGAAGACAAGGACCGTGAAAATCGGGCCTTGAGACTAGAGCTTTTCAACACCCGTGCTGATCATTGGACCACTTTGACTCGGTTTGCACCGGCTGTGCAAGCTGGACATATGGATATGCGAGATCTCTATCCTGTGAGATCTGCTCTGCCGGACATGATGGATTGGCGTGATGTAGGAGGCATCACCCCACCTCGTGGTCCCCACAGGCCACCGTTTGTTGGTCCAAGACCTCATCCTAGCCCCTATGGTCCACAAGCTCCACGGGACCGACTGTTTCCGGATGATCACGTTGAGCTTCCACGCTATGGAGGTGACTTCTATGAAGACTACTACGGAGCTGTCTGAGCTAGTAGTAGTATCACTAGTATCGTACTAGTTGTATCGTCCACCGTCCTGCGTGACTCGTGGGATATGACTTAGCTTGTACCGCCTTCTAGAGGTGTAGAAAAATAATGTATAGGAGCTCGGAATGCCTCCGATGAGATGAAATCCTCTTTTCACCGTAGTAGTACTTTGTTTGGTTCTGTACTAAACCTTGTATGGTGTGTATGACGATGGAATAAAAGAAGCAGTTTCTATATCTACCATGTCATATGGATGATCATCTTATATTGCAAGTTATCCATTACATTCTACATCTCTATGTCAGAATCCTATCACCCTGGACTAAACCATTGTTTTGTTTTCCTAGGATGGTTAACACCCGCACCAACCCTGCTCCCCCAGAGCAGGCCGAAGGCAGTAGAGTTGGGGGAACAAACCTGCCTCACCCTCCCTCTCTGGCCGAAGTTATGCTGGAAGCAAAGAGAAACAAGCGGGAGACCAACCGTTTGTTGGAGCGCATCGAGCAAAACACAACACACCATCAGAGGAATAACTTGGTGTCACTCGGTGATTTCATCAAGTTACATCCACCCACCTTCCACCACTCCGTCGAGCCTCTCGACGCTGATGACTGGCTTCGCAGTATTACTCACAAACTGCGTTCTGCGCTAGTAGCTGAGGCTGATAAGGTCACCTTTGCTGCATATCATCTCGAAGGCCCCGCCAGTCTCTGGTGGGAGAACTATGGAGCCATGCGCCCAGCGGGCCATGTCACTACTTGGGCTGAATTCAGTGAGGCTTTCCGTGAACATCACATTCCGGAGGGTCTCATGGACCGTAAACGTGAGGAGTTCTGCAATTTCACTCAAGGTCAACTCTCTGTGGATGCATACAGCAGGGAGTTCGGTAACCTTGCACGATATGCAACTGAGGAACTATCTACCGATGCCAAGAAGCAGGCAAGGTTCCGTAAGGGACTTAGCCCCGAGCTTTGCCGTAACCTCCGTCTGCATGAGTGCACATCTTTTCAGAAGCTTGTTAACAAAGCCATCAGTGTTGAGTCTGGTCAGACTGATTATGAAGCAACACGCAAGCATGGCCGTGACATGGGTTCCTCGTCCGGTGCTGGTCCTCAGAAGCGCCGGGTGTGGGTGCCTAACACTGCCCTGCCACCCAGGTTCACACCAAGACCATCCTTTCAGGCGCCTCGCCCCGCTCAATAGTTTGCACCAGCCAAGCCCTATGGTGGTTCAACCAACAATGCTCCTCCACGCACCAGCTCCGTGACATGCTTCAAGTGTGGTGAATCAGGCCACTACCTGCGCGAGTGTCCCCAGACCAACCCCAACCAATCTGGAAAAGCTGTTGGCCGTGGCAAGCCGACAGGGAAAGCGTTCTACGCCAAGCCGGCCACCGGTGCACGTGGCCATGTCAACTGTATCTCTGCTGAAGAAGCTCAAGAGGATCCCAACGTCGTTCTTGGTACGCTCATTGTTAATTGCCACCCGGCATCTGTTCTTTTGATACTGGAGCATCTCATTCTTTCATATCCGAAAATTATGCTCGTTTGCATAACACCACATTCTGTGACATGCCGTCCACTATGCAAATTTCTACTTCTGGTTCTAGATGGCAAACCTCTAGAGTAAGCCATGAAAATGAAATTCAAGTCGACAGACTTGTTTTTCTCGCATCTTTGATAGCTCTCAAATCTTCGGATATTAATATCATCTTGGGTATGGATTGGATGTCAGCCCATCATGCCAAGATTGATTGCTTCTCTAGGACTGTTCAACTCACCCATCCTTAGGGGAAGATAGTCAATGTCTTGACCCGAGTAGCCAAGCGACAGCTATTTTCTCTTAATGCCAGTCCTTTGCTAGACCTCGAAGACGTTCCGGTAGTCCGTGACTTTCCGGATGTCTTTCCAGAGGAATTGCTAGGTGTTCCACCTGAAAGAGATGTCGAGTTCGTAATAGATCTCATTCCAGGAACTGTCCCAATTTCTAGAAGACCCTATAAAATGGCACCACTAGAACTAGCCGATCTTAAGAAACAACTCGATGAGTCCTTGAAAAAGGGTTTCATCCGTCCTAGTTCGTCTCCATGGGCTTGTCCCGTCCTCTTTGTCAAGAAGAAGGATGGTACGGATCGGATGGTTGTAGATTATCGACCAGTTAACCTGGTCACGATCAAGAACAAGTATCCGCTCCCCAGGATCAACGACCTGTATGATCAGCTCGCTGGATCCTCAGTCTTCTCCAAAATGGATTTGAGGTTGGGCTACCATCAAATCAAAATCAGGAACGGGGACATTCCTAAAACGGCCTTTGTTACTCGTTATGGCCAATACGAGTACACCGTCATGTGCTTCGGTTTAACCAACGCTCCAGCCACTTTCTCTCGTTTAATGAACTCCATCTTCATGGAGTATTTGGATAAATTCGTCGTGGTTTACCTCGTTGATATACTCATCTACTCCAAGAACGAGGAAGAACATGCCAAGCATTTAAGGCTAGTGTTGATGAAACTTCGAGAGCATCGCCTTTATGCCAAGTTCTCTAAATGCGAATTTTGGTTACCAGAAGTGACCTATCTAGGACATGTAATTTCTGGTAAGGGTATTGCCGTCAACCCCGAGCGATTTCAAGCCGTCCTTAACTAGACTCCACCTGAATCGGTCAAGCAAGTTCGGAGTTTCCTTGGCTTAGCGAGCTATTGTCGCCACTTGTCGAGAACTTCTCCAAGGTTGCCAAACCTCTAACTGAACTCCTCAAGAAAGATAACAAGTTCGAGTGGACTCCACAATGTGAGCACAGCTTTCAGGAACTAAAAAGACGCCTGACATCTGCTCCCGTACTGGTACCACCAGATTTCTCTAAGGACTTTGTTATCTATTGCGACGCCTCGCGACAAGGACTAGGTTGCATTCTTATGCAAGATCGTCACGTAATTGCTTACGCTTCACAGCAATTGCACCCACATGAGGAGAATTGTCCTACTCATGATCTAGAGCTTGCAGCTGTAGTCTATGCACTTAAAACCTGGCGACATTACCTGCTCGGTAATCGTTGCGAAATCTTCACCGATCGCCAAAGTCTGAAGTACATCTTCACCCAACCGGATTTGAATCTCAGGTAAAGACGTTGGGTTGAGTTGATCACATATTTCGACTTAGGGATAACTTACACCCCAGGAAAGGCCAACGTCATGGCTGATGCACTAAGTCGTAAATCTTATTGTAACAATCTGATGTTACAACAAAGTCAACTGCTTCTCCATGAGGAATTTCGGAAGCTTAACCTTCACATTGTTCCTCAAGGATTTCTTTCCACCTTGGTGGCGAAACCTACTCTTACGGATCAAATTATCGCTGCCCAAAAGCGAGATAAAGGGATATCTAGGATCAAGGAGAACATTGCTAGCGGAGGTGCTAGATGTTTCTCCACAAATGATCATGGTGTTGTGTACTTTGAGAACCGTTTAGTGGTTCCCAAGAACCAGCATCTACGGCAGTTGATCCTTAAGGAGGCTCATGAATCTCCTCTCACCATTCATCCCGGTAGTACCAAGATGTATCAGGACCTACGCCAGAGGTTCTGGTGGACTAGGATGAAGAGAGACATTGCTCAGTTTGTTGCTAGTTGTGACGTCTGTCATCGTGTAAAAGCAGAGCATCAACGATCTGCTGGCACCCTTCAACCTTTAGCTATTCCTGAATGGAAATGGGATAAAATTGGTATGGATTTCATCACCGGTTTTCCCAGGACCAAGAGAGGGAATAACGCTATCTTCGTCGTTGTCGATCGTCTTTCCAAAGTAGCCCATTTCTTGCCTGTTCGCGAGAGTATAACCGCTAGTCAGCTAGCAGACTTGTATATCTCCCGAATAGTATCCCTCCATGGTGTTCCACTGTAAATTAACTCGGATCGAGGAAGTCTCTTCACCTCTCGATTTTGGGAAAGTTTCCAAAATGCTATGGGAACCCGCCTTTCCTTTAGCACTGCTTTTCACCCTCAATCAAGTGGTCAAGTAGAACGTGTCAATCAGATTCTAGAAGACATGGTTCGAGCTTCTGTTATCTCATTCAGAATGGATTGGGAGAAATGTCTTCCATTTGCCGAATTTGCTTATAACAACAGCAATCAATCTAGCTTGGGTAAAGCCCCTTTTGAAGTTCTCTATGGACGAAGGTGTCGAACGCCTCTTAACTGGTCAGAAACCGGGGAAAGATAATTCTTTGGCCCGGACATGATCCAGGAAGTAGAAGAGCAAGTTCGCGTTGTTCGTGAAAAGTTGAAAACAGCCCAATCTCGTCAAAAGAGTCAATATGACCGAAAACATAAGGCTATGACTTTTGAGGTTGATGAGAAGGCTTACCTTCGGGTTACTCCTCTGAAGGGAACCGATCGTTTCGGTATCAAAGGCAAATTAGCTCCTCGCTACATTGGACCCTTTCGCATTCTCGCTAAACAAGGAGAAGTTGCCTACCAATTGGAACTACCTCTGCATCTCTCCAGAGTCCACGACGTCTTCCACGTTTCTCAACTCAGGCGTTGCTTCTCGGATCCTATCCGTGGAGTGGACCACGAAACGCTTGATCTTCAAGATAATCTCACGTATTGAGAGTACCCCGTTCGTATCCTCGATCAAGCCGAGCGTACCACTCGACATCATAATATCAAGTTTCCCAAGGTTCAATGGTCGCACCATTCTGAGAAGGAAGCAACTTGGGAAAGGGAGGATCGTCTTCGACTTGAGTACCCCGCCTTCTTTCCGGAGGAACCTAAATCTCGGGACGAGATTCTTTTGAGTGGGGGTGAGTTGTCACACCCTAGCTAGTTCATGCATTAGAGTGTTGCATCATGTCTATTTTTCTCAACAGAAACTGGAAATGGGGATGACAGAACCCCCAGCCCCTCTGAAACCAACTAGGGTTTACTAAAAATATTTTCAATGAACCTGAAATGCCCTTCTAAAATGTCCATCATTTTTGTCTTGGTTCAGAACCTCTGCCAAAAGTGGTGCTCAATTTTCTAGGTCATCCTAAGGTTTTTGAATTAAATCATAAGTATTTGAGTTTGGGCATTTAAATTATATAAATTATTTTAAATGCTCAAATAATCCCAAACTAAAATGCCATGCTGTATATATTCCAGTTAGTGGCCATGAGCAGTTTGGAGAATTTTGAAGTTGTTTAGGTATTTTTAGTAAGTCCACAAAGTTACGGAATAATTAAAAAAGATAAATAAGAGAGAGAGAGTGAACTAACCCGGAAGCCCACCTAGCCAGCCCACCAGCCGGCCCAGCCCAGCAGCCGCTCCAGCGAGCTGCTTGCCTTCGCCAGGCAGGCAGGCAGGTGCTCGACGGCGACGCCAGCGCGCGCCACGCAGCTGCCCGCCGCCCTGGTTCACCCCTCGCCTCTCTGCTGGCCTGGATGAGCTCCACGTCGAGCCTCGAACCCCCAGGACACACCCATTCGCCCCCAGCTCCTCTCCCTCGATCTCCCGCACCATGGCCGACGCCACCGCAGCCGCACCGTCGCCGTAGTCGCGCTCTCCGTCGACCCCGCGCCGCGCCACCGTGTCCAGGAGCTCCGCCGTCCTCCTCTCCTTCGAGCTAGTCGAGCCCCAAGCGCTCGCGTGCCCCGAAGCCACTGCACCGACCTCGTCCGGTCTGCCATCGCCGGAGATCCCCTTCGCCGTTGTCGCCGCACCAGCTCGTCCCCGCCCGCGCCGTCTGCTTCTTCGAGATTGCCGTGAGCCCAGCTACCTCTCCCCCCTTTCCTCTCTCATTCTCATGCACCACAGCAAGCGCACGAAGCTTCACCGCACGCACCGCCGCCGAGCTCATCGCCGACGTGTCTCCGGCCAATCACCAGCCACACCACCGTGTCCAACACACTCACCGCACCCGCAGGAACCCGTAGCATCACTCCACGCGCCTCGCCGTGCCCCCTAGCATCGAGTTCGAACTCACCCGAACTCCGGCGACCACCAAAGTCGTCGTCGGCGATGTTTCCGGCCACCCCGAGCTCAACCACCACCACCAAGAGCTGCAGCTTGCTCCCAGCTACCCGTAGATGCCCTCCGCCGCTCATTTAGTCGCCGGAACACACAAAAGCACTCTCGCCGCCGCGTTCAGCCTCGCCGGCGGCTAAACGCCGGTGAGTTGAACCCGCTGACCCTCGTTTGACCACGGGTGGGCCCAGTTTGACCCCCCTGGGTCAATGACAGGTGGGGCCCAGCCCTGTTAACTAATCAGGATTAGTTTTAATTGATATTTAGTTAAACTAATTACATTGACACACGGGACCCACTAGTCAGGGTTGACCTGGACTGTTTCGTTGACCGCTTACGTCATCCTGACGTAATGCTGATGCAGTAAGTTATTTACTGGAATTATTATTACACAGGAAATTCCAGAAAATACCCCAAACTTTAAAAAATCATAGAAATTAATCTGTAACTCCAAATGCAAAGTTTTATATATGAAAAATGATCAGAAAAATCCAATCTATCCATCTGTACTGGTTTCATGCATGTTTAAGCAAGCTAACCTGATGTTTAGTGCAGAACAAGATAAAGCACTTAAAAGGGCCATTTATGAGTTTGAAACTTGAATCTTTGGTTCAAACTAGTTCAAACCCATCTGGTCTTAGTTGCATTAGCCCAATACACTCATTTTGCCATGTCTCATGCATGCATCATATTGTTGCATATTGTTTGGTGATGTTGTGTATCGGTGCTCTTTGCGGCAGGTTCTGCCTCCGAGGAGTACCACGATTACCCTAGCGAAGAACAATATCAGAGCATCGACCCATCAGGCAAGCAACCAACCATTTGCTCATATCGATACAATCCCATGTTCTCGCTTCTGCTCTCTTTTACTGCATTAAGACAACGCGTTTCAAACTGCTGTGTGCTACGGTAGTTGAACCCATTTCCTCTGCATGACCTGTCATTGCCACAGTAACTAGATGAAACCCACTAGCATGTGTAGGAGTTGATTGAGCCATATGTATGTGTTGTTCCTACCTTGCTATGCCTGCTATGCTTAGAGTCGTGTCAGGTCTGGTTCATCTGGGTGATGGGCTAGAGTGAAATGATCATGCCGGTAATGAGAGTGATGTGGTGAACACGATTTGGTAAAGGTATCGATGAAAGGCCATGTAGGAGTACATGGTGGGTTGTTTCATTGACGCCGGCCTTAAGCACTGAGATCTGTATGTGTGATTTAAGATTCAGCTACTACCATGCATTGGGCCCTGAAATATGACCCCGCTCGACTTCTTATTCACTCTAGTCCTCTGTCCAGGAGTTGCAAGTAGTTTCTGGTGTTTGTAGTTTACTGGAGGCCGTGGGCAGCGCTGACCCGCGGGGTGGGCTGTGATGCGGTAGGTACGTGGTCGGGAATACCGGGCACCCGTTAGGTGTCACGGAACCATGTACACATTGTTCGGGGCCGTATGTGGAACCCCGGCCGGACTCCCTGTGGATGGAACCTGAATAGGCGATAAACCTGGATTAGAGACTTAGGTGTTTAGGTAGGTCGTGGTCTATACCCACGTCGGCTTTCGCTTGAAGTCTGCCGAGCACATGTCGTGTGCAGACGCTAAGTGGTGGAAACATGTATGAAGAAGTACACGCCTGCAGGGTTAACATGATCTATTCAAATAGCCACGTCCATGGTAAAGGACTACTTGGTTGCCTATACAGTTCATAGACAAGTAAATGGATACTACTAAAAATCTCAAGATAAGCGTGAGTGTCGAGGATGGCTCTTCTGTAGGATGACGGAGGTGGATCCTCGGTGGTGTATTGAACTGGTGTGTAGTGGACTCGTGTGCGCAAAACCATTTCAAGTTGGTGTCTCGTAGGATAGCTTAGCCAAGAGTCAAAGCTGGCTTGCTGCAATAACCCCACCAACCCTTCTTGATAATGTGCATGTATGTAGGATCTGATGTAAGTCTTGCTGAGTACCTTTGTACTCATGTTGCTTTAATTTACATTTTTCAGAAGACGCTGCAACCCCTTCTGATGGGTTCTTCGTAGACGTTGACATCGATGAGTAGACTGAGGCCCAGGTGGTGACCCTGAGCTTGTGAAGGACCACGTAGTATAGCCAGGCTTTCCCAAGCCTCTTTTATTTTACTAGTTGTCTGTACTCAGACAAGTTACTTCCGCTGTTGGCTTGTGTGTCTGTATGACTTGAATGCTGGGTCGTGTGACCCGTACTTGTGCGTATGATATGTATGTCTCCCTGAGCCTTTAAATAAAATACTTGTGTTGTAGAGTCATGTTGTGATGCCTTGTTGTATTTGCACATATCGAGCATATTGTGTGTATGATTGAAATGCTTGGTATGTGTGGGATCTGACTATCTAGTTGTTTATTCTTAGTAGCCTCTCTTACCGGGAAATGTCTCCTAGTGTTTCCACTGAGCCTTGGTAGCTTGCTACTGCTCCGAAACACTTAGGCTGGCCGGCATGTGTCCTTCTTCATTCTTGTGTCTGTCCCTTCGGGGAAATGTCACGCGATGGATACCGGAGTCCTGTTAGCCCGCTACAGCCCGGTTTACCGAAGTCCTGCTAGCCCAGTGCTACAGCCCGGGTTCACTTGCTGATGACCGACACGTTCGATGCTGGGTCATGGATGCCTGTCCCTGTAAGTCTGCGTCACTTTGGGTTTACGACTAGCCAAGTCAGCCCGGGCTCCTTACCACATGGATGCTAGCGACACTATCATATACGTGTGCCAAAAGGCGCAAATGGTCCCGGGCAAAGGTAAGACGACACCCGTGGGAATACTGTGTGTGAGGCCGCAAAGTGATATGAGGTGTTACATGCTAGATCGATGTGGCATCGAGTCGGGGTCCTGACAGCGTTGGCATCAGAGCCGGACTGCATGTAGGTTCTCCAAGCCAAACTGGTCGATGTTGAGTCTAGAAATTCTTTACTTATATGTAGGGGAATTGATTGTGGGATGGAACGTGAGGCTCTTTTTACTCCTTTATCTCATGACATTCTGATTTGAGTCAGTCTATTCTTCCACCGGGGGTTAAGGAATTAAGATGTCTCCTCTCTATCAGGTTCACGTGTTACTAATCAGTAGTACCTTATAGGTTGATGGATACAAGCCTAGTTCAGTTCTACTACCCCATTATGTTGCTAAGATGGACCCAGAACCTTGATATGATGTTGTTGAGTGTCTATGCTATTCTTTGCAAAATGCCTCAAAATCCTTTTGAGCATTTACAGCCGTTATGCTGTCCAATTCCTGCTAGAAATTCTAATGTCTTGTGTTATATCATGTTCCAGATGGCTTCCCGTCATCAGAATCAAGTGGTTCATTTGACTCGATGTCTAGATGTACCCGGCCATACTGCCATGTTGGTCAGGGTAATGACTGAGGCAGGGTACCATTGGTATCCTGAGTACACGGTTGAAGAACAATTCCGAGACTTTAATCAAAGTCAATATTTTTGCACTGTCGGGATATTTCCATCTTATCCTGGATCTACCGAGCCCCTCCACTGCTCCTATGGACTCGGGGTTACTATTGAGATGGCTGTGCAGGATGCTGCCTACTCTATGATGACCATCATGCGAGTCAGGACTGGCCTATTTCGGGACTCCGACTTCTGGTATATGCCAGCTTCACTCCCGGGAGCACAAGGGTATCTCCAGGCTATCTATGCTGACTCCACTCAGGAGGACTCACTAACCCGCACCACTACACAGTTGCTTGAAGACAAGGACCGTGAAAATCGGGCCTTGAGACTAGAGCTTTTCAACACTCGTGCTGATCATTGGGCCACTTTGACTCGGTTTGCACTGGCTGTGCAAGTTGGATATATGGATATGCGAGATCTCTATCCTATGAGATCTGCTCTGCCGGACATGATGGATTGGCGTGATGTAGGAGGCATCACCCCACCTCGTGGTCCCCGCAGGCCACCGTTTGTTAGTCCAAGACCTCATCCTAGCCCCTATGGTCCACAAGCTCCACGGGACCGACTGTTTCCGGATGATCACGTTGAGCTTCCAGGCTATGGAGGTGACTTCTATGAAGACTACTACGGAGCTGTCTGAGCTAGTAGTAGTATCACTAGTATCGTACTAGTTGTATCGTCCACCGTCCTGCGTGACTCGTGGGATATGACTTAGCTTGTACCGCCTTCCGGAGGTGTAGAAAAATAATGTATAGGAGCTCGGAATGCCTCGGATGAGATGAAATCCTCTTTTCATCGTAGTAGTACTTTGTTTGGTTCTGTACTAAACCTTGTATGGTGTGTATGACGATGGAATAAAAGAAGCAGTTTCTGCATCTACCATGTCATACGGATGATCATCTTACATTCCAAGTTATCCATTACATTCTACATCTCTATGTCAGAATCCTATCACCCTGGACTAAACCATTGTTTTGTTTTCCTAGGATGGTTAACACCCGCACCAACCCTGCTCCCCCAGAGCAGGCCGAAGGCAGTAGAGTTGGGGGAACAAACCTGCCTCACCCTCCCTCTCTGGCCGAAGTTATGCTGGAAGCCGAGAGAAACAAGCGGGAGACCAACTGTTTGTTGGAGCGCATTGAGCAAAACACAGCACACCATCAAAGGAATAACTTGGTGTCACTCAGTGATTTCATCAAGTTACATCCACCCACCTTCCACCACTCCGTCGAGCCTCTCGACGCCGATGACTGGCTTCGCAGTATTACTCACAAACTGCGTTCTGCGCTAGTAGCTGAGGCTGATAAGGTCACCTTTGCTGCATATCATCTCGAAGGCCCCGCCAGTCTCTGGTGGGAGAACTATGGAGCCATGCGCCCAGCGGGCCATGTCACTACTTGGGATGAATTCAGCGAGGCTTTCCGTGAACATCACATTCCGGAGGGTCTCATGGACCGTAAACGTGAGGAGTTCTGCAATTTCACTCAAGGTCGACTCTCTGTGGATGCATACAGCATGGAGTTCGGCAACCTTGCACGATATGCAACTAAGGAAGTCTCTACCGATGCCAAGAAGTGGGCAAGGTTCCGTAAGGGACTTAGCCCTGAGCTTCGCCGTGACCTCCGTCTGCATGAGTGCACATCTTTTCAGAAGCTTGTTAACAAAGCCATCAGTGCTGAGTCTGGTCAGACTGATTATGGAGCAACACGCAAGCATGGCCGTGACATGGGTTCCTCGTCCGGTGCTGGTCCTCAGAAGCGCCGGGTGTGGGTGCCTAACACTGCCCTGCCACCCAGGTTCACACCAAGACCATCCTTTCAGGCGCCTCGCCCCGCTCAATAGTTTGCACCAGCCAAGCCCTATGGTGGTTCAACCAACAATGCTCCTCCACGCACCAGCTCCGTGACATGCTTCAAGAATGGGGAATCGGGCCACTACCTGTGCGAGTGTCCCCAGACCAACCCCAACCAATCTGGAAAAGCTGTTGGCCGTGGCAAGCCGACAGGGAAAGCATTCTACGCCAAGCCGGCCACCGCTGCACGTGGCCATGTCAACTGTATCTCTGCTGAAGAAGCTCAAGAGGATCCCAACATCGTTCTCGGTACGCTCCTTGTTAATTGCCACCCGGCATCTGTTCTTTTCGATACTGGAGCATCTCATTCTTTCATATCCAAAAATTATGCTCGTTTGCATAACACCACATTCTGTGACATGCCGTCCACTATGGAAATTTCTACTCCTGGTTCTAGATGGCAAACCTCTAGAGTAAGCCATGAAAATGAAATTCAAGTCGACAGACTTGTTTTTCTCGCATCTTTGATAGCTCTCAAATCTTCGGATATTAATATCATCTTGGGTATGGATTGGATGTCAGCCCATCATGCCAAGATTGATTGCTTCTCTAGGACTGTTCAACTCACCCATCCTTCGGGGAAGATAGTAAATGTCTTGACCCGAGTAGCCAAGCGACAGCTATTTTCTCTTAACGCTAGTCCTTTGCCAGACCTCGAAGACGTTCCGGTAGTCCGTGACTTTTCGGATGTCTTTCCAGAGGAATTGCCAGGTGTTCCACCTGACAGAGATGTCGAGTTCGTAATAGATCTCATTCCAGGAACTGTCCCAATTTCTAGAAGACCCTATAAAATGGCACCACTAGAACTAGCCGAGCTTAAGAAACAACTCGATGAGTCCTTGAAAAAGGGTTTCATCCGTCCTAGTTCGTCTCCATGGGCTTGTCCCGTCCTCTTCGTCAAGAAGAAGGATGGTACGGATCGGATGGTTGTAGATTATCGACCTGTTAACCTGGTCACGATCAAGAACAAGTATCCGCTCCCCAGGATCAATGACCTGTATGATCAGCTCGTTGGATCCTCAGTCTTCTCCAAAATGGATTTGAGGTTCGGCTACCATCAAATCAAAATCAGGAACGGGGACATTCCTAAAACGGCCTTTGTTACTCGTTATGGCCAATACGAGTACACCGTCATGTCCTTCGGTTTAACCAACGCTCCAGCCACTTTCTCTCGCTTAATGAACTCCATCTTCATGGAGTATTTGGATAAATTCATCGTGGTTTACCTCGATGATATACTCATCTACTCCAAGAACGAGGAAGAACATGCCGAGCATTTAAGGCTAGTGTTGATGAAACTTCGAGAGCATCGCCTTTATGCCAAGTTCTCTAAATGCGAATTTTGGTTACCATAAGTGACCTATCTAGGACATGTAATTTCTGGTAAGGGTATTGCCGTCAACCCCGAGCGAGTTCAAGCCGTCCTTAACTGGACTCCACCTGAATCGGTCAAGCAAGTTCGGAGTTTCCTTGGCTTAGCGAGCTATTGTCGCCGCTTTGTCGAGAACTTCTCCAAGGTTGCCAAACCTCTAACTGAACTCCTCAAGAAAGATAACAAGTTCGAGTGGACTCCACAATGTGAGCACAGCTTTCAGGAACTGAAAAGACGCCTGACATCTGCTCCCGTACTGGTACCACCAGATTTCTCTGAGGACTTTGTTATCTATTGCGATGCCTCGCGACAAGGACTAGGTTGCATTCTTATGCAAGATGGTCACATAATTGCTTACGCTTCACGGCAATTGCACCCACATGAGGAGAATTATCCTACTCATGATCTAGAGCTTGCAGCTATAGTCTATGCACTTAAAACCTGGCGACATTACCTCCTCGGTAATCGTTGCGAAATCTTCACCGATCACCAAAGTTTGAAGTACATCTTCACCCAACCGGATTTGAATCTCAGGCAAAGACGTTGGGTTGAGTTGATCACAGATTTCGACTTAGGGATAACTTACACCCCAGGAAAGGCCAACGTCATGGCTGATGCACTAAGTCGTAAATATTATTGTAACAATCTGATGTTACAACAAAGTCAACCGCTTCTCCATGAGGAATTTCGGAAGCTTAACCTTCACATTGTTCCTCAAGGATTTCTTTCCACCTTGGTGGCGAAACCTACTCTTACGGATCAAATTATCGCTGCCCAAAAGCGAGATAAAGAGATATCTAGGATCAAGGAGAACATTGCTAGCGGAGGTGCTAGATGTTTCTCCACAAATGATCATGGTGTTGTGTACTTTGAGAACCGTTTAGTGGTTCCCAAGAACCAGCATCTACGGCAGTTGATCCTTAAGGAGGCTCATGAATCTCCTCTCACCATTCATCCCAGTAGTACCAAGATGTATCAGGACCTACGCCAGAGGTTCTGGTGGACTAGGATGAAGAGAGACATTGCTCAGTTTGTTGCTAGTTGTGAAGTCTGTCGTCGTGTGAAAGCAGAGCATCAACGGCCTGCTGGCACCCTTCAACCTTTAGCTATTCCTGAATGGAAATGGGATAAAATTGGTATGGATTTCATCACCGGTTTTCCTAGGACCAAGAGAGGTAATAACGCTATCTTCGTCGTTGCCGATCGTCTTTCCAAAGTAGCCCATTTCTTGCCTGTTCGCGATAGTATAACCGCTAGTCAGCTAGCAGACTTGTATATGTCCCGAATAGTATCCCTCCATGGTGTTCCACTGGAAATTAAATCGGATCGAGGAAGTCTCTTCACCTCTCGATTTTGGGAAAGTTTCCAAAATGCTATGGGAACCCGCCTTTCCTTTAGCACTGCTTTTCACCCTCAATCAAGTGGTCAAGTAGAACGTGTCAATCAGATTCTAGAAGACATGCTTCGAGCTTCTGTTATCTCATTCGGAATGGATAGGGAGAAATGTCTTCCATTTGCCGAATTTGCTTATAACAACAGCTATCAATCTAGCTTGGGTAAAGCCCCTTTTGAAGTTCTCTATGGACGAAGGTGTCGAACGCCTCTTAACTGGTCAGAAACTGGGGAAAGACAATTCTTTGGCCCGGACATGATCCAGGAAGCAGAAGAGCAAGTTTGCGTTGTTCGTGAAAAGTTGAAAACAGCCCAATCTCGTCAAAAGAGTCAATATGACCGAAAACATAAGGCTATGACTTTTGAGGTTGACGAGAAGGCTTACCTTCGGGTTACTCCTCTGAAGGGAACCCATCGTTTTGGTATCAAAGGAAAATTAGCTCCTCCCTACATTGGACCCTTTCGCATTCTCGCTAAACGAGGAGAAGTTGCCTACCAATTGGAACTACCTCCGCATCTCTCCAGAGTCCACGACGTCTTCCACGTTTCTCAACTTAGGCGTTGCTTCTCGGATCCTATCCGTGGAGTGGACCACGAAACGCTTGATCTTCAAGATAATCTCACGTATCAAGAGTACCCCGTTCGTATCCTCGATCAAGCCGAGCGTACCACTCGACGTCATAATATCAAGTTTCTCAAGGTTCAATGGTCGCACCATTCTGAGAAGGAAGCAACTTCGGAAAGGGAGGATCGTCTTCGACTTGAGTACCCCGCCTTCTTTCCGGAGGAACCTAAATCTCGGGACGAGATTCTTTTGAGTGGGGGTGAGTTGTCACACCCTAGCTAGTTCATGCATTAGAGTGTTGCATCATGTCTATTTTTCTCAACAGAAACTGGAAATGGGGATGACAGAACCCCCAGCCCCTCTGAAACCAACTAGGGTTTACTAAAAATATTTTCAATGAACCTGAAATGCCCTTCTAAAATGTCCATCATTTTTGTCTTGGTTCAGAACCTCTGCCAAAAGTGGTGCTCAATTTTCTAGGTCATCCTAAGGTTTTTGAATTAAATCATAAGTATTTGAGTTTGGGCATTTAAATTATATAAATTATTTTAAATGCTCAAATAATCCCAAACTAAAATGCTCCATGCTGTATATATTCCAGTTAGTGGCCATGAGCAGTTTGGGGAATTTTGGAGTTGTTTAGGTATTTTTAGTAAGTCCACAAAGTTATAGAATAATTAAAAAAGATAAATAAGAGAGAGAGAGAGAGTGAACTAACCCGGCAGCCCGCCTAGCCAGCCCACCAGCCGGCCCAGCCCAGCAGCCGCTCCAGCGAGCTGCTTGCCTTCGCCAGGCAGGCAGGCAGGTGCTCGACGGCGACGCCAGCTCGCGCCACGCAGCTGCCCGCCGCCCTGCTTCACCCCTCGCCTCTCTGCTGGCCTGGATGAGCTCCACGTCGAGCCTCGAACCCCCAGGACACACCCATTCGCCCCCAGCTCCTCTCCCTCGCTCTCCCGCACCATGGCCGACGCCACTGCAGCCGCACCGTCGCCGTAGTCGCGCTCTCCATAGTCCCCGCGCCGCGCCACCGTGTCCAGGAGCTCCGCCGCCCTCCTCTCCTTCGAGCTAGTCGAGCCCCGAGCGCTCGCGTGCCCCGAAGCCACTGCACCGACCTCGTCCGGTCCGCCATCGCCGGAGATCCCCTTCGCTGTCGCTGCTGCACCAGCTTGTCCCCGACCACGCCATCTGCTTCTTCAAGATCGTCGTGAGCCCAGCTACCTCTCCCCCCTTTCCTCTCTCGTTCTCGTGCACCACAGCGAGCGCACGAAGCTTCACCGCACGCACCGCCATCGAGCTCGTCGCCGACGTGTCTCCGGCCAACCACCGGCCACACCACCGTGTCCAACGCACTCACCGCACCCGCAGGAACCCGTAGCATCACTCCACGCGCCTCGCCGTGCCCCCTAGCGTCAAGTTCGACCTCACCCGAACTCCGGCGACCGCCAAAGTCGTCGCCGGCGATGTTTCCGGCCACCCCGAGCTCAACCACCACCACCAAGAGCTGCGGCTTGCTCCCAGCTACCCGTAGATGCCCTCCGCCGCTCATTTAGTCGCCGGAACACACAAAAGCACTCTCGCCGCCGCGTTCGGCCTCGCCGGCGGCTAAACACCGGTGAGTTGACCCCACTGACCCTCGTTTGACCACGGGTGGGCCCAGTTTGACCCCCCTGGGTCAATGACAGGTGGGGCCCAGCCCTGTTAACTAATTAGGGTTTTAATTGATATTTAGTTAAACTAATTACACTGACACACGGGACCCACTAGTCAGGGTTGACCTGGACTGTTCCGTTGACCGCTGATGTCATCCTGACGTAATGCTGACGCAGTAAGTTATTTACTGGAATTATTATTACACAGGAAATTCCAGAAAATACCCCAAACTTTAAAAAATCATAGAAATTAATCTGTAACTCCAAATGCAAAGTTTTATATATGAAAAATGATCAGAAAAATCCAATCTATCCATCTGTACTGGTTTCATGCATGTTTAAGCAAGCTAACCTGATGTTTAGTGCAGAACAAGATAAAGCACTTAAAAGGGCCATTTATGAGTTCGAAACTTGAATCTTTGGTTCAAACTAGTTCAAACCCATCTGGTCTTAGTTGCATTAGCCCAATACACTCATTTTGCCATGTCTCATGCATGCATCATATTGTTGCATATTGTTTGGTGATGTTGTGTATCGGTGCTCTTTGCGGCAGGTTCTGCCTCCGAGGAGTACCACGATTACCCTAGCGAAGAACAATATCAGAGCATCGACCCATCAGGCAAGCAACAAACCATTTGATCATATCGATACAATCCCATGTTCTCGCTTCTGCTCTCTTTTACTGCATTAAGACAATGCGTTTCAAACTGCTGTGTGCTACGGTAGTTGAACCCATTTCCTCTGCATGACCTGTCATTGCCACAGTAACTAGATGAAACCCACTAGCATGTGTAGGAGTTGATTGAGCCATATGTATGTGTTGTTCCTACCTTGCTATGCCTGCTATGCTTAGAGTCGTGTCAGGTCTGGTTCATCTGGGTGATGGGCTAGAGTGAAATGATCATGCCGGTAATGAGAGTGATGTGGTGAACACGATTTGGTAATGGTATCGATGAAAGGCCATGTAGGAGTACATGGTGGGTTGTTTCATTGAAGCCGACCTTAAGCACTGAGATCTGTATGTGTGATTTAAGATTCAGCTACTACCATGCATTGGGCCCTGAAATATGACCCCGCTCGACTTCTTATTCACTCTAGTCCTCTGTCCAGGAGTTGCAAGTAGTTTCTGGTATTTGTAGTTTACTGGAGGCCGTGGGCAGCGCTGACCCGCGGGGTGGGCTGTGATGCGGTAGGCATGTGGCCGGGAATACCGGGCACCCGTTAGGTGTCACGGAACCCTGTACACATCGCTCGGGGCCGTATGTGGATCCCCGGCCGGACTCCCTGCGGATGGAACCTGAATAGGCGATAAACCTGGACTAGAGACTTAGGTGTTTAGGTAGGTCGTGGTCTACACCCACGTCGGCTTTCGCTTGAAGTCTGCCGAGCACATGTCGTGTGCAGACGCTAAGTGGTGGAAACATGTATGAAGAAGTACACCCCTGCAGGGTTAACATGATCTATTCGAATAGCCGCGTCCGCGGTAAAGGACTACTTGTTTGCCTATACAGTTCATAGACAAGTAAATGGATACTACTAAAAATCTCAAGATAAGCGTGAGTGCCGAGGATGGCTCTTCCGTAGGATGACGGAGGTGGATCCTCGGTGGTGTATTGAACTGGTGTGTAGTGGACTTGTGTGCGCAAAACCATTTCAAGTTGGTGTCTCATAGGATAGCTTAGCCAAGAGTCAAAGCTGGCTTGCTGCAATAGCCCCACCAACCCTTCTTGATAATGTGCATGTATGTAGGATCTGATGTAAGTCTTGCTGAGTACCTTTGTACTCATGTTGCTTTAATTTACATTTTTCAGAAGACGCTGCAACCCCTTCTGATGGGTTCTTCATAGACGTTGACATCGATGAGTAGACTGAGGCCCAGGTGGTGACCCTGAGCTTGTGAAGGACCACATAGTATAGCCAGGCTTTCCCAAGCCTCTTTTATTTTACTAGTTGTCTGTACTCAGACAAGTTACTTCCGTTGTTGGCTTGTATGTCTGTATGACTTGAATGCTGGGTCGTGTGACCCGTACTTGTGTGTATGATATGTATGGCTCCCTGAGCCTTTAAATAAAATACTTGTGTTGTAGAGTCATGTTGTGATGCCTTGTTGTATTTGCACATATCGAGCATATTGTGTATATGATTGAAATGCTTGGTATGTGTGGGATCTGACTATCTAGTTGTTTATTCTTAGTAGCCTCTATTACCGGGAAATGTCTCCTAGTGTTTCCACTGAGCCTTGGTAGCTTGCTACTGCTCCGGAACACTTAGGCTGGCCGGCATGTGTCCTTCTTCGTTCCTGTGTCTGTCCCTTCGGGGAAATGTCACGTGATGGATACCGGAGTCCTGTTAGCCCGCTACAGCCCGGTTTACCGGAGTCCTGCTAGCCCAGTGCTACAGCCCGGGTTCACTTGCTGATGACCGACACGTTCAATGCTGGGTCATGGATGCCTGTCCCTGTAAGTCTGCGCCACTTTGGGTTTACGACTAGCCATGTCAGCCCGGGCTCCTTACCATATGGATGCTAGCGACACTATCATATACGTGTGCCAAAAGGCGCAAACGGTCCCGGGCAAAGGTAAGACGACACCCGTGGGAATACCGTGCGTGAGGCCGCAAAGTGATATGAGGTGTTACATGCTAGATCGATGTGGCATCGAGTCGGGGTCCTGACACTCCATGCTACTTTATCTACTGTTTTGGACTATATTGGGCTTTATTTTGCACCTATTTGCTATTTTATGCCTATTTCAGTGTTTCGAGGAAAAGGAATATCAGAAGGAGTCAAAACGGAATGAAATCAACTAGAGAAGTTATTTTTGGAAGGAAACCCACCTGATGGACTTGGACCCCACGTCAGAAGATACGGGAGGTGCTCACGAGGGTGGGGGGCGCGCCCTCCCCCCTGGGCGCGCCCCCCTGCCTCGTGGGGCCCCCGTAGCTCCACCGACGTTCTCCCTGCACCCATATATACCCACGTACCCTAAAACTTCCAGAACAGAAGATAGATCGGGAGTTCCGCCGCCGCAAGCCTCTGTAGTCACCAAAAACCAATCGGGACCCCGTTCCGGCACCCTGCCGGCGGAGGATCCCATCACCGGAGGCCATCTTCATCATCCCGGCACTATCCATGACAAGGAGGAGTAGTTCACCCTCGGGGCTGAGGGTATGTACCAGTAGCTATGTGTTTGATCTCTCTCTCTCTCGTGTTCTCTCTCGTGTTCCTCTATGGCACGATCTTGATGTATCCCGAGCTTTGCTATTATAGTTGGATCTTATGATGTTTCTCCCCGTCTACTCTCTTGTGATGAATTGAGTTTCCCCTTTGAAGTTATCTTATCGGATTGAGTCTTTTATGAACACTTGATGTATGTCTTGCGTGGGATAACCATGGTGACAATGGGTTATTCTATTGATCCACTTGATGTATGTTTTGGTGATCAACTTGCGGGTTTCCTGACACTTGGGAACCTATGCATAGGGGTTGGCACACGTTCTTGACTCTCCGGTAGTAGCTTTGGGGCACTCTTTGAAGTACTTTTATGTTGGTTGGATGAATCTGAGATTGTGTGATGCATATCGTATAATCATGCCCACAGATACTTGAGGTGACAATGGAGTATCTAGGTGACATTAGGGTTTTGGTTGATTTGTATCTTAAGGTGTTATTCTAGTACGAACTCTTTTATAGATCGATCCGAAAGAATAGCTTTGTGGTGGTTTCGTACCCGACCATAATCTCTATGTTTGTTCTCTATTAGTGGCTTCGGAGTGACTCTTTGTTGCATGTTGAGGGCTTGTGATATGTTCTATCTATGTTATTATTGTTGAGAGAACTTACACTAGTGAAAGTATGAACCCTAGGCCTTGTTTCCTATCATTGCAATACTATTTACGCTCACTTTTACCGCTTGTTACCTTGCTGTTTTTATATTTTCAGATTACAAATACCTTTATCTACTATCTATTTTGCACTTGTATCACCATCTCTTCGCCGAACTAGTGCACCTATACAATTTACCATTGTATTGGGTGTGTTGGGGACACAAGAGACTTTGTGTTATTTGGTTGCAGGGTTGCTTGAGAGAGACCATCTTCATCCTACGCCTCCTACGGATTGATAAACCTTAGGTCATCCACTTGAGGGAAATTTGCTACTGTCCTACAAGCCTGTGCACTTGCAGGCCCAACAACGTCTACAAGAAGAAGGTTGTGTAGTAGACATCATTCATCCAGAGGCAACC